>NW_026738343.1:0-19784 GCF_949786415.1 Peromyscus eremicus
ATGTCACATATGGGATGTTTCAGGGAGAGAGAGAGAATTGGGATAGTGAGAGAGTGTTCTTCCATGAAAGACATGCTTGTTCAGACTGTTAAAATGAACTGCTTGTTGCAGTACTCAGCTGACTAAAGTCCACACACTTTAGACCTCGTACTTTCTTAGCATCGTGGTGTTTAAATGCAAATACTGTATTTTTAGCAGTTATGAATATTAGGTATCATTGTTCAATTATATAAAAATGCAAAAATGTTATTTCTTTTTAAATTCTATGTTAAAAGTGCAAAAAGTATGTCAAGTTCCATATGTAAAAGAATATGTGGCAAAATATTGTAAATATTGGTGTGGAGTCAACACCACACGCTAAGCATTGATTTTGGGGAGAAATGCATGGTTGTGCTCTAAGTGTACAAGTTTGTATTAGTTTGTTTTTCCTGCAATATCTTTCAAAATACAATGTAGCATAGCAATACTTTAAATTTTGTAGTGTTTATACAGGTATTATATAATATAATATAAAACTTGTTATATATAATGTTACATATATTATATACAATATGTGATATATACATTATCCCTTAAGAAATATGATTGTTTGGCTCTCAAACAAAGCAAATTCATCTTTTCACATCCTTAACTGAGCTCCAGAGTAGGTTGAATCAGGCTACAATTTAATTAAAATCACATGGGCTTGTATGTTTCCTTACCAAAATGCAAAATGGCTACAGCATGAAGAAAGCAACTTCTTATGAATTATCTACAAACATTTTTCCTAGTTTTTCCTTTTATTGAAAATATATTTTTTCTTATGTTATATATTCTGAATATGGCTCCTTCAAATGCTCCCCCTCTCCTCCAGTCAAGAAATACCCCCTTTCTGTCTCTCATCAGGGAAAAGAAAACAGGTTTCTAAGGGATAGTAACAAAATAAAATATAGTAAGATGTAACCAAAACCAACACATTGAGATTGAACAAAGCAAACAGACAGAAGGAAAAGACACTAAGAGAATGCAAAGACCCAGAGACCACTTGCTTACACAATCAGAGATCCCATAAAAATTCTAAACGGGAAGCCATAACATGTATATAGAGGACCTGCTGCATATTCATGTCAGCCCTGTGCATGCTGCCACAGTCTCTATGAATTCATATGACCTTTGTTTATGTTGATTTAGAGGGCCTCATTTTATTTTTTCCTTCTTATTGAGAGCTTTTCTATTCATTTTACATACCAACCAAAGATTCCCCTGTCCTCCCTCCTCCTGCCCCACAGACTTCCTCCCCAACCCACTCCCATTCCCGCCTCCTCCAAGGCAAGGTCTCCCATGGGGAGTCAGCAGAGCCTGGTACATTCAGTTGAGGCAGGTCCTAGCCCCTCCTCCCTGCACCAAAGCTGTGCAAAGTGTCCCAACATAAGCACTAGGCTCCAAAAAGCCAACTCATGCACCAGGGATTGGTCCGTTCCCACTGCCTGCCTAGGGACCCCTATACAGTTTAAGCTAAACAACTCTCTCCGCTATCCAGAGGGCCTAGTCCAGTACCATGGGGGCTCCTCAGTTATTGGTCCATAGTTCATATGTTTGGAGGATCTCATTATCTTGGTGGCTTCCATCACCTGTGACTCTTATATTATTTCTGACTCCTCTTCTGCAGATTTCAGTGAGCCCTGAAGGGAGAGATTTGATGGAGACATCTCACTTAGGGTTGAGCGTTCCAAAATTTCTCATCTCTTGCATAATATTTGTCTGTGGGTGTTTGTATTTGTTCCCATCATATTGCAGGAGGAAGCATCTCTGATGATGGCTGAGTAAGGTATTGATCTACAGGTGTAGCAGAATGTCATTGGGGTCATTTTCTTGTATTTTTGGTTTGTTCGCTTGCTTGCTTTATTACAAATACAAATATTTAAGTGCTGTGATGTTAAAGTCACGATAAATTCATGCAGTTTGAACTTTTAAAAAAGCTTCTGCATAGGTATGCAGATAAGAATGTTTCAAAAATTGATATCAATTAGGGATTGGCATGTATTTTTAAGGATTAAACTAAGTGTAGTCATTTTACTAAGCTAAATTTTGTATAACTATGATAAAATTTAACATCAATGAAATAGCTTATTAAGACAATATGGATGGGTGAGTGGGAGATCCCAGTTGGATCAACAACAGAGAGGGAGAACAAGGAATAGGAGACCATGGTAAATGAAGACCACATGAGAATAGGAAGAAACAAAGTGCTAGAGAGGCCCACAGAAATCCACAAAGATACCCCCACAACAGACTGCTGGCAATGGTCGAGAGACAGTCCGAATTGACCTACTCTGGTGATGGGATGGCCAAACACCCTAATTGTCGTGCTAGAAACCTCATCCAACTACTGAGGGATCTGGATGCAGAGATCCATGACTAGGCCCCAGGTGGATCTCTGGGAGTCCAATTAGCGAGAATGAGGAGGGTTTATATGAGAAAGAATTGTTGAGACCAAGGTCGGATAAAGCACAGAGACAAATAGCCAAACAAACGGAAACACATGAAATATGAACCAATGGCTGAGGGGTCACCAACTGGATCAGGCCCTCTGAGTGGGTGAGACAGTTGATTGGCCTGATCTGTTTGGGAGGCATGCAGGCAGTGGCACCGGGTCCTGTGCTCATTGCATGAGTCGGCTGTTTGAAACCTGGGGCCTATGCAGGGTCCCTTGGCTCGGCCTGGGAGGAGGGGACTGGACCTACCTGGACTGAGTCCACCAGGTTGATCTCAGTCTGTGAGGAAGGCTTTGCCCTGGAGGAGATTGGAATGGGGGGCGGGCTGGGGGGAAGGTGAGGGGGGTGGGAGTGGGGAGAACAAGGGAATCTGTGCCTGTATGTAGAACTTAATTGCATTGCAAAATAAAAATTAAAAAAAAAAAAAGACAATATGGCTCAAACAAGAACTGTTAAGGAATTATTGAACCAAATAGACATTTAAGTTTATATTTATGGATGTGGTTCTAAGGGAATTATGAAGGAGCTTGTTTTATTAATAGGTTCCATCAAATAATGACTAATAATATAAATATATAAAATAATTTAAATTTCAAAAATAGTTAAAATATTGATAAATAATTTTAAATAATTTTTTGATATATAGTGTTGTGTTATATTAATGAAATAGGCAAAACTTTAAAGGATTATGTTAACCCAAATTTCAGATTATGTGTGTCTTGTTTGAGGTTTGACACTGTGGCTTTCATCCAAGCTCTGAAATAATGCCTGCATGATGCTCCAGACCATGCTTTGAAAATCATTAGGTGAAAATGGCAGGAAGATTCCTTAGCTTGTAAAGAAATGCAAAGAAAAGATACACTCCCATTATTTTCAAGAATATGACTTCATTTTTTTGTTGACCTATTTGTTAAGCAATGCAAAACAAATATTGTATATTCTGAGATTTTTATCTATACCTTCTTACATCCAAAGGAAATTTTTATGGAACTTTCAATTTTCAGGCCCATTTAATATTCTAATTTTTGGTCTAATTCATCTTTCCCTACGTCAGGCTTCATCCTAGTGTCTGCAGTGTGCTCAACGGGGCAGTCTTTGTCTTTGTTTCCTCAGCTTTCACCCCTCTTTTTCCCTTCGTGTGATTAGGACAGGCATGTAAACTTAGGAAAAGACAAGCATTTCCCTTGACCAAGTTTTACTTTTGTTGTTTTTCAAAAGTAGTGGATTAACGTTCTCCTTTGCACCCTAAGTGTGAAGGCTTGGTATGTCCCTAAACACGTGGAAAACTTGTTTATTATCACCTCCGTAGGCTCCATAAGCCTGTGTTTCGCCTTCTTCCATCCTCTCCCCAGCTGCCATCTCCCCAGCTTTTGTTCACCTGGTAACCAGTCACTCTTCATGCTAGAGATACTGGAAAAATGTTTCAAATTTGGTTACATTATATTGTTAATAATTTTGTTTTAACAGAAAACTCCAATGGAGTGGGTGCCTAGGAAATTTTCTTTATCTTACTATTACTAAAACATGGTAGCTCACTATTTTTAAAGCATACTATTAGCTCTACATGACAAAAATAAGATGGATCATATACAGTACATTCAGACTTTGCGATATTGACAGTTACATACATATTCATTAGTGATTACCTACAATAGAGAGGAATATAAAATGTGACAAACAGCACAACTCAAAATATTAATTAATGCTAATATGTGGTAATTTGTTAAAGAAATGCAACAAAAGCCACTTCTAGCAACTGTGCAAAATGGCAATTATCTTGTTTGTGATCACAAGTTTATCTACTTTAACAGAACTAAATTAGATATTCTATTTACTAATATTCAAGAAAATCTAACGCCTTTGAGGATTTGGTATAGTGAAGTGGTGGTGTAGCCAGTCTGAACAATGATTCTTCCAAATAAGCACAAACTCATGAAGAAATTTCACTTTGTAGAAAAATACTGAAAATTCTCTGAATCATAAAAGAATGCAAAACCAGGTGTTACGTGCTGTTGAAATATATGAAATACCCTTTTTCCGGGGAGAGCGCCATAGTTAAGTAACAAAACTTTAACTTTCAGACATGTACCATATATAATGATACTTTCTTATATGTTTGGCCCCACGGTGCCCCCACCCCATAAGAATGGCTTCTGTCTTTATAAATTGTGTATCTTGTACATCTGAGTCCATCTAGTAAACTAGAAAAGTGTCAACATGTAAACTTCTACTGGTAGAATTAATCAATCCTTTAGTCCTGTTCAGCACAGCGTGAGTAGATGAATAAAGTCAGCACCCATTTTCAATCTTAGAATGCAAAAGTTTTGTCAGATTGTTTTGTAATTCAGCTACCTCAGTTCTGTCCACAATAATATCATTATCAGTAATCTAGGTGGCTTAATGTGTGAAAAGTAGATTTGCCATATGGAAAGGGGGGAGATGGAGACTGGGGCTGGTAGATATCAAATTACTGCCTACATTATGCCAAGTTCTTAATAAAACAAGTACAAAGAAAGCAAATTATTTTTTCTGTGCATGAAAAAGAAAAGAAAATAAATCATATCACCCTCAGAATCTCTAGCAAGGTATTTTTTACATATATATATATATATATATATATATATATATATATATGGTGTGGGGGGGGTGTATGTATGTGTATATATGCATGTATACATGTATGTAGGTATATATATTTATATATACATATATATATAATCAGAATAAAAAGACTAAGAATCATTCATTTTTTGCTTAATCACCATCTTGAAAAATGGCATCACGTTTCACATACATGAGACTCTCCTAAGTGCAGGACTACTGACCTCTCATGGAAGAGTGGGGCAGATGCATGGGGCTCACAAGACTGAAGGTACTGGTTAATCTAATATGATTCAAGAGGCTTAGGAGAGCTTCATAGCATCTTCATAAGCTGCTTTCCCTCTCTGAGAGTATATGAAAGTAAACAGCTGACTCTTTTCCAACTCTCCAACAATGCAGCTGCCCAGAAATCAGCCATGAAATGAACAGTACTTCCCAGTGGGAAAAGTAGAATTGGGAAGCCCAAGGTTCTGTAAGTAACCCCAAATAAGCATATTGGTTCACTAAACTAGAGTTGCATTGGATCTCTCTCTTGGTTTGATGGTGCTTCTATTACTCATGGGTGAATACATTTATGTCTCCTAGGAAAACTCATGCAACATAATACATCTCTTAACATTATTCATTTTTTGTAATGATATTTTTTTCTGTTGAGTAACATCTTTCCAATCAGCTACTTTTCTACCCTCTGGAAATTACTGTTTTATTCCATTTCTCTAAATTTAACAATTTTAGATTACAGGTGTAATTGCCATTAACTGCATCCTTTGGAAAGAACTTTAAGAGAAAAATTCATTCTTCCACAATTATATAATTCCTAGTTTGTGGAATTGATATTGCTGCCAAAACCATTGTAAGAACTGGCCACATAAGACTTTCATGGCTTATATCAAGTTACATTATAGACCAGAAATGTTTCCCTCTATGCAGGTAGGATATTAGCCTAGTAGAAGATAAGAGGATATGTGCAAATATTGATGAATGCTAGAAGCCCAAGGCTGAGACAAAATCAATTTATTATTTACAACATAAACAATATCCAGAGTAAAATGATTCAGTGTGAGTCCTTGTGAACAGAATTCTGCAAGAAGACACCATCTGAATGTGTCACTGGAAACAAAATACCATGATTTAAAGAATTTCAGTATTTATTAGGGCTTGTGACTGTAGGATCCTCTTTTGTAGAAACTTATGATTATTTGTAACCTTAGACTATAAGCTATTTTTCTCATGGGAGAATAGGATACAAATTATAGACAATTATTTAGGATGTAAGCAGTGTTTTAAGGAGTGAAAAGAAAGAGGGTTTTCTCTTTAAAATGCTAGGATTACATCAGAGAGAGAGATTATCTCTAACAATTGTGTTTTCTAGTCAAGCATGCCTGTACACAGACACCAAGAAGCTATCCCAAAGCATAACTAATCCATAGAGAACTCTATCCTCACACTGTACCGTTACTCTTAATAAATATTTCCTAATTTTAAGTTCCATTGCCATAGCTTCCTCAATCCTAAAGTGAAGGTATCAAAATAAATAATATTCAGTTAATATGAAATATAGAAGTTAAACTGTATTCATTTTAGCTACATTCCATTTATCATTTCAGCAGCTTCTTTCTCCTGGAATTTGGTGGCTTATTATACCTACAAAGATATTAATCATAGATTAGAAATTGTATTAGTGCTGTTGTGTTATGGCTAGTGCTTAAGAATTATTCATAACCCAAAAATTTCTAGATGGAATATAAGAGTAGTCACACACTTTCCCCCGTTTGCACATTCTATTATGAAGCTAATATTGAGAACACTTGGCTAAGGTTTTCCTATGTGCAATGTTTTAAACTTTTACCAGTATTTATTTCATTTTTTAAGTTACGTATCTGTCTCTAGTTTTGTTTGTTTTCACATATTTTAGAATTTACAATATTTTGATAGAAGACATTGTCAATAGAGTTCCCCAGTCTGTAAACAGAGTATTAACTTTGTCTGTGATGGGGTCAAACTATGCAGTCCTGCAGTGTATGCATACTACATACCACATAGACTAGGCTGGCCTCAGAGTGTTCAACATACTTGCTTCTGCATGTAATCAGCAGAATAATGAACTAAAGATGTGTGTCACCACACCCTGCCCTGACACAGATTTTATTTTGTAAGTCCACAGATTTATATTGAAAATGAGAGTTAAGGAATTTTGTAATATGAATGGATATTTTGCTTATCTACATAGTGATTCTTCCAGTTACTGCTGCATTCACAAACTTACTTAGAAATCTAACCCTGGAAGCATTTTACTTCCCCGTGAATATATAAAATCATTCTTTCAGGAAAAAAAAATCTGTTTCAAACGTCACCAGAAGATATTCAGGAAGATTGGAAGTTTTTTTGTATCTAATGACTCTCTTTGTCAGAGCTTGAAACATAAAAACTATCTTTTGACAGAAGATAAGACAACCAGAGGGAGGGAGAAACACTGAGATTTTAAATTAAAAATATAAAGTTGTGGTAAATCAGAAAATTCTACAACTGAAGCTCAGTTTCCAGACTACACACAGTTATCTGAAGGACAAAGGCAGGGTGGGATGTTCCCATAGGAAGACTAGAACATGAAGGGGTAATACTTAAAAGCATTTTTCTCTTCTTCCTTCTCTCTTTCTTATTATCATTCCTTCCTCACTTTTTTCCTGCTTTTCTCTCTTTAGCTCACTTGCTTTTATGTTTTTGTCTCCTTTTTTTTCCTATTTTTTAAAATTTATTTATTCATTTAACATACCAATGCCAGTTCCCCCTTCCTCCTCTTCTCCAGCCCAGCCGATGCCCCCAATCCCATCGCCCTCATCTACTCCTCAGAAAGGGTAAGGCCTCCCTTGGGGAATCAACAAAGTCTGGTATACTTAGTTGAGGCAGGACCAATTCCCCCCCCCCCCGCACTGTGTCAAGGCTGAGCAAAGTATCTCACCCAAGAGAATATGTTCCCAAATATGTCAGTTCTTGCACCAGGGATAAGTCCTGATCCCACGGCCAGGGGCTCCACAAACATATCTAGCCACATAACTATCATCCACCTTCATAGGGCCTAGTTTGGTCCCATGCATGTTCCCCAGCTGACAGGCCAGAGTCCATGAGTTCCCACCAGCTTGGGTCAGCTGTCTCTGTGGTTTTCCCCATCATGATCTTGACCTCATTTGCTCCTGTGATCCCTCCTCCCTCTCTTCAACTGAAGTCTAGGAGCTCAGCTCAGTGCTTGGTTGTGGAACACTGGGTCTGCTTCTATCAGTTACTGGATGTAGGTTCTATATGAGTATATCTATTGCTAGGAGTCTTAGTTGATGTCATCCTTGTGGATTCCTGAAGATTTTACTTGTCTCCTCCTTTTGATAAGATATTATGAGTGACATTAATTTCCTTTTAAAGTTGAACTGCAGGGAAACCTCTCTGCTTCTGTATCCTAGCCTTATCTGTATCCTCATAGTGGTGTTGTATATTCTAAGCCCAAGAGGGCAGAACATGGAGACTTACATTTTCAAGGTCCCTGGGGGAATTTAGGGTTAGAATACATATTTATAACACTATGACCTCACTGCTCATTGAGAAACATGTATCAGTTTTAAAAGAGAATACACAAACAAGAAACATTCTAGAAATTTCTACTTCACATTGAGAGACATGGAAGGAGAATTAGAGAGGGTAGAATCTTAATTGTGGTCTGATGAAGGGTTAAGCTGATATTTTGCCAGAAGATCTAAAGACTTCATAAAAGGAGAAAAGGGATTAGAAGGAAGGGACCTTTAACTTAAATAAGAAATATCCTAGAAAAAGAGACGAAAATGATACTATGAAATAGTTAAACTATTTGTCTTTTTCACAAAAAAGAATAGAAGAAATGTCTTGATAGAGAAAGCAGAAAGTTTAGGAAATTCTCATCAAGAAAGAAGGAAGAGAATTGAGAATCTTCAGCCAAAGAGGCTTCAACCTTAAGCAAAGAATTACAAGTAACTGTAGAATGCTAAGAGAGAGAGAGAGAGAGAGAGATAATCTGCTACTTGGAAGAGCACACCAGTTGTCAAGTGGTCAGCCTGAAAACATATATAAAATGTCATTATGTATAAAGAACAGTATATGTGTGTGTATATACACACAGACATGTACATATATGCACACAACAGAAATTATTGAAAAAATAAGACATGAGTTTGAAAGAGAGCAAGGAAGGGTACTTGGAAGTGTTTGGAAGAAGGATAGGAAAGGGAGAAATAGTGAAATAATTTTATAATTCCAAATATAAAAGGAAAACAGACCCTCATGATACAGTTTAAGATAAGTTACATCAAAATAAAAATATTATACTCAGAATCACATGAGTAAAAAAAATGACACCCACTTGCATCATTAAAACTCCTCTACTATGCCTAATACTGTTTGACACTATTAAACTTCAAATTCCACCAGTGCTATATCATTTTATTAATCTTCCAAATATATTCACATGGTCCACTCCTTTGGAACACAGTCTGTCCTGGCAAAAGGCACAGTGGCAGAAATCTAAGGCAGCTGCTCAGGTCACATCCACAATCAGGAAGAAGAGGTAGATGAATGCAGTGCTCACTTATAACTTTCTACTTTTTATTTGGTCCAGGACCACAGCCACTGGGAAGGTATTGGTCTACTAGGAAGGACCTTTTGACCACAATGATGCAGATCCAGAAGCTCCCTCAGATATACACCGAGGTTTGCCCTCTAGGTGATAACTATCCTGACAATAAATATTAGAATTCACATTTACTGATGATGTCATCAAGCACATCTTGAACCACAAGCATGTAGTAGAGAGCAAACTAGAAAGACATGACGCTTTTTAATTTCAAAAAGACTCTACATTGATATAATCCTCCAACAGGGCAGCATGAACTAAATTTCTCCAACAGCACTCCCCTCTGGGGATGAAGTGTTGAAAGACCTGAGGCAACAGGGAACTTTTTTTTTAACGTTCTTTTTATGTATTCTTAGTGTCTTTCACATCATACATCATGATCCCATTAATTCTCCTCTCCCTTTGTATCTGCCTTGCAACTTTCCCCCAAAATAAAATAAAATAAAAATTAAAAGAAAAATGAAGAAGAAAATGGAAGAATCAGTCTCATCATGGAAACTGTAGTGTGGCACCATTAGTCATGAGTAAACCCTTTTATCCACACATCTTTACTTGCAAGTGTCCATTGCAGAGTCATTGGTCCGGCTGAGGCCTCTGGTTTGTGTGACACTATCAATGCTGGGCCCTCACAGGGACTCCTCTTTGATATCCTATTGTTGCCCTGTGTTTTGGAGATCCTGTAGCTTTGGGTCTGCAGGTCTGGCCCCTTCATGTGCTCCAGCAGATCATAGATGGAGTGGATGGATGTTGGATGAGCCAACTCATAACCCTGGTTCTGGGCCTGGGTTGGTCAGCCCAAGAGCTTTCCCTTGTCCTCATCACCAGGGTGAGCTCTCCAGGATTGCCCTGGCTAGTTCACCTCTCAGTGCAGGGCCAGTTCTGCTTTCACCTCTTCAAGGTCAGTTCTGCCACACCTACACCATCAGGACAAGAGCTACAGTGTTGCCCAGGGGAGGTGCAGGTGCCGCTCTCCCAAGTGCTGCAGCTGGTAAAAGGCAGGAATAATTCTCCCACTTTTATAACCTTCCAGCCAGCTTTCCCATGTGCCACAGGTGGCAAGGTGATGGGTGGGCATTTCTCCGCCACCCACACTACCAAATAGAAGATGTGGGGTGAGACCAGAACTCCCAAGATCAAGTTCTCAGGCAGTTCACCTGCATTCTTGTCAATAAGACCAGCTGCCCAGATGAGGTGCAAGCCCACTTTCCTGAGTGCTGCATCTGGTAAGTGGGAGAGCCAAGAGATGACCTCCTGTCCCTCCATGCCTGAAGCAAGAGGGAGAGCTGGCCCTGAAGTCATAAGATCGGGAGAGGTGTTTCTGCCCTTCACCAGCTGCAGCCCTAGGGAGAGCAGGTCCTGCACCTCCCCCAGCCTGCAGAGTGGAGCCAACCCTGTTGGCAGAGGTGTGGGTGAATCAGCTCTGAAGTTGTGAGCGTGAGAGAGCTGTCCCCACTACTCATCAGTCATGTGGAGGCATGTGGGTGAGGGAGAGTTGTTCCCCTTTCCCCCTCACCCCTAGCCACCTGGGACATATGAGGGAGCGGACCCTCCCCCATACCAGCTGCATCACTTAGGAAAATGTGCCCTGATCTTTACCTGGGCAGCAAAACAGAACTGACCCCATTGGCAGAAGCACATGTGAGTTGGCCCTGAAGGTGTAAGAGTGAGATAGCTGGCCACTTGTGGTGGGCAAGGGAGCTGACCCTCCCCGGTACCAGCTTCGGCACTCAGGAAAGTGGTCCCTGCACCTCCCTTGGACATCACAGTAGAGCAAAATAGGAAACATTTTTAAACAAGCCACTGCATTTCACCTCCTGCCCCTATAGATTCACTGCCATATCATAATGCAAAACATATTTGGTGCAACTTCAATATCCCATTTGGCTCTATCTCAGCATTGATATTCCCAAGTATAAAGTCACTTCTGAGACTCAAGGCATTCTCTTAATTTTAACTATTGTGAAATAAAAGAACAAGTTATATAGTGCCAAAACTTAATGGCACAGGATGCATGCTTCCATTCTAACAAAGAGGAATAAGGCATGGTGAGGAAATACTTTACCAAAGCAAGATCCAAAGTCAGCAATGCAAACACCAAGTCCTGGTAGCTCAATGACACCCAAATCTCTACATAACAAGACTTGATCTTGTCATTATGTTTATTATTCCTGTTTTGTACAGTTATTCTCACTCTAATTTTTGTTTGTTTGTTTGTTCGTTTTTTCAAGACAGGGTTTCTCTGTGTAGTTTTGGTGCCTGTCCTGGATCTCACTCTGTAGACCAGGCTGTCCTCGAACTCACAGAGATCCACCTGGCTCTGCCTCCCAAGTGCAGGGATTAAAGGTGTGTGCCACCACCACCCGGCCACTCTAAAATTTTTACCCAGACTTCTCCATCTTTCATCCTAGCTCTCTATTGTTCATACACTGCATCCGCTTTACCAGTTTTGTGAATTCAAAACTACTGTTCTTTATCCTTGTGTTTTCTACTACCCCCTCTTTCTACCATGTTAGACCCACTTCTACTATTTAAGGCATGCACAAACCATTAGATGAATTCCCATCAATGTTCTTTTTAAAAGTCAGTTAGTGTCTTTATCACTATAAGGAAATCCCAAGCACTATTTTATTTTTAAAAAGGATCCAGTAACTCTGAGGTGCAAGACTATGATGAACAGAAATCCATATTAATGACATATGAAATTTTAGAATTAAAGACTTCTAGTGTTTTTATATAGAAAATGAATTTTATAATTATGTATACTTAGGATTCAAAGACTATCTCCCTGTGAAGTAGTTAATTTTGTGGCAGATCATTTCAAGGTAGCCAGGCATAGGTAGTTTGTGATTATTATCATGATGGGTGCTGGGGAAAAGAATTGGTGGGTGAACTGCTTTCAGTGCCAGCATGAATATCTGAGTTCAGATCCCCAGCTCCCACATAAAACAATTTGACATGGCAGTGTATCTCTAACCTCAGTGCTGAGGGCCATGTCAGAAAAGGTGCTTCCTAGTTAGTATAGCTAAAATAGGAAGCTCTAGATTCACAAAGAAATCCTGTTACAAAATAATGTGGAAGGCCAGGCGTGGTGGTGCAAGCCTTTACTCCCAGCATTTGGGAGGTAGAGCCAGGTTGAACTCAGCGACTTCGAGGTCAGTCTGGTCTACAGAGTGAGATCCAGGACAGGCACCAAAACTACACAGAGAAACCCTGTCTCAAAACAACAACAAAAAAAAAATGTGGATAGAAATAGATAAAAGGCCCCCTACATTCACCTCCAGCATCCACACCTTCATATATATATATACCCTGGAACACACCATACATACACACACACACACACACACACACACACACACACTGCTTGAAATAATAAGATATAATGAAACAATTAGATGATAGAAATCTACTACAGGATAATTCTTATGTTTAGGTAATTGTTTATTACCTATACTTTTAAAAAAGTAATATATCAGAAACTGCTTATACTGAAGAAATGTATGGAAATAGTGTTCTTATTTTTATTCATATTTGTGCTTTGTTTTAATTTGCACATGTGTGTGTGGGTGCCCACAGAGACCCAAAGAAGTTTTCAGTTCCAGAGAACCTTGGAGCTGAAGTTACAGACAGCTGTGAACCCACAGACATGGGTGCTGGAAACAAACCACAGTCCTCTCAAACAGTAGCAGCTTATCTTAACTGCTGAGCCATCTCTCCAGCTTCCAGATGATGTTTCTCATCAGTGGGTTGCAATTCGTGCTTTAAATGTAGGTTATCTTAAAATTGTACTCTCATCTTCTTATTATGAAGTATTGTCATCTCATTTTTCTGTAAACCAATGTCTTGTTGTGGGCTCTAAAGCACATATTTTAAATTGTTCACAATAATGTGATCTAGTTATATCTGTCTACTTCGTGCATACAATGGCAATAGCTTTGGGAAATTCAGTATGATTTTATATTGTGCTATTTCTTGTGACAAACAAAGCACCATATTATACAGTGTTAGAAAATCATCTAAATTAGTGAGAAGGTAGCGCTTAATCTAAAGTTAATTCTGTGACTTGGAAAACACATCAGGAATATATACATATAATCATCTGTGCTAACACTGAGCTCCTTCCCAGCTACCTCAGACTTGAGATTCTTCTGGTGATATTTAAACCTTCTTCTCTCTTCAAAAAGCAAAAATGACTAATGTGTCTACCACTATGGGATATTTTTGATCCTGTCTTGTCCTGTGCCCACATGACATTAAAAATGCCCCATCATATCTCTCATTTAACACATTCTACTCCTACAAGATGAGTCTACTTGCCAGCTTAGCTTTATGTAATTGTGCTAAACTGGCACAAGAAAAAACACAGATATACATACACACAAACACATAGACTCACATGAATACAAACACAATGACACAAATGATCTGTACACACATAAATGCATCAATAGACACATAAACCTATACACACACTATATAACTCATGTCAAAATGTTCAAATCTAAATTAGTAATAGCAGGTACATTACTATATACTGCAAATGAAATGCATTTCTGAATTGCAAATGTGATCTATTTTTATATCTAGAGACTGATAAATAGGACACAGATATTAAAGGAGAAGCAGAAAATTAAGGATGTATTTTAACAGGAAAGGAGGAGGGGAGAGAAACACAGAGTGAGAGGGAAACATGACACTAAGTGTATTAGAAAAAATAAACACTGTTCTATAAGCTTACTGAAAACTATGTAATAGTATGTATAGTGTATTATGTATCATTTATATACACTGATACCCACATATATATGTGTGTGCATGCATACACACATATACAATCAGGTATATATATATTCCTCCCTGCTGATTATGCTCCCCCTACCAAAACCAATAGAATTTCTGAAAAACCTAAATGCCAGGAAAAGGTAAACCTAGCTTCATCTGTTGCTTAGAGGAATCCAAGAGACTATCAAAATAATATAGACTGTTGACATTGCTCATGGTTACCTTCAGAACTTGAAGATAAAACCCTCTTACTGATGATATGACCCACTTAGTATGTGGGACTTAGTGGAATAAAACCGAAGCTGACGTGAAAGCCTTCTCTTTGAGGACTGCCTCCTCGTATAGTATCCAAAGGCACTATGCAAACTACCACGAGAGAAGAGTAATCAATAGTCTGAGTACCCAGTTGTGAAGCCTTCAAACAAAAGCAATGACATTCAGACTGGCAACACAATTCTTTTGTTGGTTTGGTTTGGCTTTCTATTTGTTTATTTGTTTGTTTGTTTGTTTTGTGTGTGTGTTTTCTGAGACAAGGTTTCTCTGTAGACCATGCTGCCCTGAAACTAATAGAGATCCACCTGCCTCTGCCTCCAGAGTGCTGAGATTAAAGGCGTGTGCCATCACTGTCCCAGCCTGGCAACATATTTCTAAAAGCATAATAGTGACACTTTAATCTCGGGACTAACCAATAGCTGTTAAATTGGAAATAAGGCATACTCAGCAGGACAATCTTAATGCGTCCTAGAGTCTAAATCACCACTGCCTTTTTTCCAAAGCAATATAATTTCAAATTGTATTGTAATAACTATCCTTAAGTGTGGTTTTCACCACTCATCAAAGAAGCTTCCTTTTGTAGCCTAGATGTGTTGATAATGGATTAAGTAATAAAAATTAAAAAAAATATATATTTTTATTTTAGTTTGAACAAAAGTGACTCCAAATTTAATTTTCCACTTCTTCTTCTGTGTCTTCCCTCCGGCTGTTGTCTGTGGTTAGTGGTTGTCTGTACTGTCTGTTACATACGTCTGATCTCTTTGTCCCGGTTGCCTGTGTCTCTTGTACCTATGTCTGCTCCTTATCTGAACCTCTCCCTAACTCAGTCTTTGCTCTGTATTAATCGAATATCACAGAAAACATGGTATGGAGAGAAATTAGGGATTCTTTGCAGAAACCTTTAATGGAATTTTACAGGAGAAGTTACTTTACTGACCCAAGCTAACCTTGAATAGCACTCAAGACTGCAGAGAGCTGTAATCATCCTATATGCACATATTACTTACAGTATTTATGGTGGGTAATTATTTTATTTAAGTTGGCTTCCCAAATGTTGGCTGCTTTCAGGAAATAATTACAGCATACACATTCACACATCCATTATTTTAGATCAAAAGAATGAAAGAGTACATGACATTAGAGTTACATGTATTAGTAAGGGTAACTATGGTTGTGATGAAACACCATGACCAACCTGAGGAGGAAATGGCATTTATTTGGCTTAGCTTTCCACATCATAGTCCATCAAAGGAAATCAGGCAGGAACTCAAGCAGGAACTTGGATGCAGGAGCTAACGTAGAGGTCACTGAGGAATTCTGCTGGCTGTCATTATCTTTATGGCTTCCTCAACCTGATCTAAAGAACCTAGGGCCACCAGCTGCAGTTGGTCCTACCCATAATGGGTCCTCCCACATCAATCACTAGTTATGAAATTGTACTACATGCACGCCTACAACCCTATCTTTTGGAGGATTTTCTCAATTGAGGATCCTTCTTTTCCAATGACTCTAGCTTGTGTCAGATTGTCAACACTAATCATCACACTACACATTTAGCTTTGGTTGTAAAAGCTGATTATATGTGTTATCCAAGACATGGCATGTTTGCTTACATTGTTTTCTTACAGGTAGGTTATACTTAAACAGTCTGAGTACACAGTAGGACAGCAGGTTATTATGTACATAGTCTTCAATGATCTCATGGAATTTTATTGGCTTAGGTTCCAGATATAGCAAATATTCAGTGTCTTTGAAAGAAAGAGATATTTTCAGAAAAGAAAATATGACCACAGATGGATACCATTAGAGAAAGCCATACCTGGTCAAAATGAAGAGAATAAGTGACTATGAGATGACCAGTGCCGACTGATATAACACAATACAACCCCTACACATAAGGCTCACAAGAAATCACTTAAGAGGACCAGAGAGGGTATAAGGACCAGAGGACCATTACATAGCTGGAAGACATATTTTTTACATATGACAGAGACACTACACCCATAACATCTCAATAATATGGTTGCCTAAACAAGATCTGGATAACAACAAAAACCCTTGACCTGCCAATGTGGACAGGGGAGATTTCACAAGGTCTTACCTGTAGAAGAAGCATTATAGGCTACTGATAAGTTGTAGGCCTCCTGAAGGCCTCTCCACACTGTAGCAACAAACCGAATCAGACCGAATCGGGAAAAGCCCAGGTTTAATGGGTGAAGCACTCCCAGGCGATTCCCGGCCCACAGAGAGAAGAAGGGGACAAGACTGGAAGAACCATGAGTCTGATGACTCTGTGGGAGTCATCCTGAGCCTCTCTGGGGAGGAGCTGTGTTTGGCCGGCTTTGAAGGGGCGGGTTTGGGGAGGAGCTGTGTGAGGTGGAGCTCCCACCTAAACAGCTGTCAGTATTTGCTAGAGAGGAAGAATCAGTTTTCCCCAGGTACTAGTCCCCTGATTGGTTTTCTAATCCCAAGTGATTATCCCTAACCACATGAACATATGAACAACACTAAATGGATGCAATATATGTATGCCTTTGTGTGTTTGTCTGTGACCTGTGCATTGGTCCCTGTAGAGGCGAGGGAAGTTGAATCTCTGAGCTGAAGTGAGCGATAATTGTAAGGCACCTGATACAAGGCCTAGGAAGCAAACTCTTCCCTAAAAGAGTAACGAGTGCACTTAATGGTTGAACTGTCTTTTCAGCCATTAAATTCTGATTTTGGTAAATAATTATTTGCAGAGTATGATCAGTTGTTTGTTTTGAATTGTAAAATTATTAATTCATCTTCATTTCTGTGAGATTAATAAGGGAAAATATTCTTTGAAAGTAGGATAAAATGTTGCATTTTCCCAGAGCAAACATTTGAAGATTAATAAGAGAAAATATTCTTTGAAAGTAGGATAAAATGTTGCATTTTCCCAGAGCACACATTTGAAGAAGACAAAGATTACATTTAAGCATTAACATGAGAAATATGCTAGAATTGATATAACACGTGTAATAATGAGCCAATTATAACAAGATATTGGAGAGACTGAATCTTAGTCTCTTAATTGTCGCTGCTCTCCTCTGCTGTACTGCACTGATGCCCATTAAATAAGCCAAACAGAGTAGCACTTTACACACTTAAACTGCTGTCATATTTCTAAGTACCCACATAATTTCCTTTTGCCCCAGTCTCTCCTTGCTTTTCAGAATAGCAGGGTTCCTTTTAGAATTTATAAGAACCAGCAGATCAGGATGATCTCCCTCCCTTCTTTCACTCCAGCTACACCGATACTGTGAAGTTTACATAGTCTTACTTTATGTGAATCCTGTATAGATCTCCTTGATCCTAGTTTTTCTTATTTGAAAGCTTAGAAACTTCTCCCTCAAAAATTGTATCTTCTATTTATGCACGATTTTCATGAGACTGCCTTTTAAAGTAATGAAATAAATCATGTGACAGCATTAATCACACCTGGCCAAATATCATTTGAACTTAAATTATTCTTTGCCTTGTACTTTTCCTTTATGCCAGCATAAACTACCCTAGGCAAATTCGCAGAACTACCTTCTTCAAATATGCAGAAGACAAATTATTTTACCGATTTTGTTGTTAAAGAAGAACATGGAATCCAATTCAACATGAGTAGGACTATGAGACAAATTTTAGAGAATATTTTTAATGATCAGTAAGCATAGTTGGCCAAACTATGGCTTTTGCTTTGATGGAAATAAAACAAAAGGGAGACTGAGAAATGACTCAGTGATTAAAAGTGCTTACTACTCTGGCAGAGGACTTGAGTTCAGTTTACAAAACCCATGGCAGGCTGCTCCCAATCATCTATAACTACAGTTCTAGGGGAATGAAAATTTTGGCCCTCCATGGGCACTGAACTCATGTACACATAGACAGATGCATGCCGTATGGATACACATAATTTAAAAGAAGAAAAATAAGCTTTTCAAAAACTTGCACAGTGAGTTAAAATTCTAATTATTTTAAATAAGTACATTTTTATATTTTAATGAACTTGATTGTACTAAATTTAATGTGATAAATACATTTTCTAAATTAATAGAGAGCTCATAAAGTAGCAAAATAGAAGTGAGCACAAAAGAGTTTGCCAATTCATATCCTCTTACCTAGGACAAGTTCAAGACTCACTGACTCACTATTGACTTAATTACATATACTGTCATTAGCATTTATGTAATGGTGTGCTTATATAATCAATTGCATCATTTATTTCAGCGTTACAGGCCTTTTGTGTCTAACAAACTTGATACATTATATTTACCAGCAAATTAAAGACATAAATTTAGCAAACAGGAGGGCTTATATGAAATCTTAATCTGAATCATCACAATAAACTTTAAACCCTGAAATCTAAAGATATAACTCAAGTTGATCCATACAACAAGGGTAAGACTGCAAGTATTGAAACTTAGATCTTCAAACACATGTTCTTAGACACTTTGCTTAGACAAATAGTTTTCATTTGTGTACATTTTTGCTTTGCAGATAAATTTAAATTTCTATACATTTCACACCATCAGTATCTCCAGACAGGTATGGAACGAGCTGCACATTTGCCTCGAGAATCTTTGCTGCAGAATGAAGACAGATGCAAAAGCAGGGCTGGAGTTTGAGCACTTTTGAACAGTGTAAGTATGACAATTCTTAATGTAAGCATGGATATTAAAAATAAAAGACACAAAGCTAAATTTTCATCCATTAAATTACTAATAAGAAATACAAAATTTCTTTGTATTTGGAATATCTTTCACCATTGGTGAATTCAAGGACTGTTATTTTTGGTGACTTATTTTACTCATACTTTCATTTAAGTTATTTGTATGGTTCATGTAGGTAATTGGTCTTTATTTATAATTCATTCAATATTTAGATATATTTTTATGACACAATTTGATTAAGTTATTATAAATTAACTTCTTGAACTACAAATGGGACATACACCTACACATTTTCTATTTTAATTGTCCTTTAAATCTGGGAAA
>NW_026738344.1:0-19638 GCF_949786415.1 Peromyscus eremicus
AATCCCATGCAGTTTGTGGTCCTACGAGCAAGAGTTGTTTTCTGCTAAGAAGAGTCACTATTGCGCTCCCATTGCCATACACAGTGCAAATAGTACTCGCGTCTGTTCCCAGCAAGTACAGTGTATTGGACTGAAGAGAAGCTACTGTTCTTGTCAGTTTCCTAAGCAGAGTTGAAGTACATATGCCCCGTGTGTGTAGGAAGCACAGTTCTTTTGTTCTGAGCAAGCTCACTGTTCTGGCCCTATAGGAAACACAGGAGAGTAGAAGAGTGCTGTTTTCTCAAAAGCAGAGTGTGTTTCTTGCAAGGCGAGCTAGCGTTTGTTTCCCAGTCACAAACGGAGTTGAATCCCATGCAGTTTCTGGTCCTACGAGCAAGAGTTGTTTTCTGCTAAGAAGAGTCACTATTGCGCTCCCATTGCCATACACAGTGCAAATAGCACTCGCGTCTGTTCCCAGCAAGTACAGTGTATTGGACTGAAGAGAAGCTACTGTTCTGGTCAGTTTCCTAAGCAGAGTTGAACTAGATATGCCCCGTGTGTGTAGGAAGCACAGTTCTTTTGTTCTGAGCAAGCTCACTGTTCTGGCCCTATAGGAAACACAGGAGAGTAGAAGAGTGCTGTTTTCTCAAAAGCAGAGTGTGTTTCTTGCAAGGCGAGCTAGCGTTTGTTTCCCAGTCCTAAACGGAGTTGAATCCCATGCAGTTTCTGGTCCTACGAGCAAGAGTTGTTTTCTGCTAAGAAGAGTCACTATTGCGCTCCCATTGCCATACACAGTGCAAATAGCACTCGCGTCTGTTCTCAGCAAGTACAGTGTATTGGACTGAAGAGAAGCTACTGTTCTTGTCAGTTTCCTAAGCAGAGTTGAACTAGATATGCCCCGTGTGTGTAGGAAGCACAGTTCTTTTGTTCTGAGCAAGCTCACTGTTCTGGCCCTATAGGAAACACAGGAGAGTAGAAGAGTGCTGTTTTCTCAAAAGCAGAGTGTGTTTCTTGCAAGGCGAGCTAGCGTTTGTTTCCCAGTCCTAAACGGAGTTGAATCCCATGCAGTTTCTGGTCCTACGAGCAAGAGTTGTTTTCTGCTAAGAAGAGTCACTATTGCGCTCCCATTGCCATACACAGTGCAAATAGCACTCGCGTCTGTTCCCAGCAAGTACAGTGTATTGTACTGAAGAGAAGCTACTGTTCTTGTCAGTTTCCTAAGCAGAGTTGAACTAGATATGCCCCGTGTGTGTAGGAAGCACAGTTGTTTTGTTCTGAGCAAGCTCAATGTTCTGGCCCTATAGGAAACACAGGAGAGTAGAAGAGTGCTGTTTTCTCAAAAGCAGAGTGTGTTTCTTGCAAGGCGAGCTAGCGTTTGTTTCCCAGTCCTAAACGGAGTTGAATCCCATGCAGTTTCTGGTCCTACGAGCAAGAGTTGTTTTCTGCTAAGAAGAGTCACTATTGCGCTCCCATTGCCATACACAGTGCAAATAGCACTCGCGTCTGTTCCCAGCAAGTACAGTGTATTGGACTGAAGAGAAGCTACTGTTCTTGTCAGTTTCCTAAGCAGAGTTGAACTAGATATGCCCCGTGTGTGTAGGAAGCACAGTTCTTTTGTTCTGAGCAAGCTCACTGTTCTGGCCCTATAGGAAACACAGGAGAGTAGAAGAGTGCTGTTTTCTCAAAAGCAGAGTGTGTTTCTTGCAAGGCGAGCTAGCGTTTGTTTCCCAGTCCTAAACGGAGTTGAATCCCATGCAGTTTCTGGTCCTACGAGCAAGAGTTGTTTTCTGCTATGAAGAGTCACTATTGCGCTCCCATTGCCATACACAGTGCAAATAACACTCGCGTCTGTTCCCAGCAAGTACAGTGTATTGGACTCAAGAGAAGCTACTGTTCTTGTCAGTTTCCTAAGCAGAGTTGAACTAGATATGCCCCGTGTGTGTAGGAAGCACAGTTCTTTTGTTCTGAGCAAGCTCACTGTTCTGGCCCTATAGGAAACACAGGAGAGTAGAAGAGTGCTGTTTTCTCAAAAGCAGAGTGTGTTTCTTGCAAGGCGAGCTAGCGTTTGTTTCCCAGTCCTAAACGGAGTTGAATCCCATGCAGTTTCTGGTCCTACGAGCAAGAGTTGTTTTCTGCTATGAAGAGTCACTATTGTGCTCCCATTGCCATACACAGTGCAAATAGCACTCGCGTCTGTTCCCAGCAAGTACAGTGTATTGGACTGAAGAGAAGCTACTGTTCTTGTCAGTTTCCTAAGCAGAGTTGAACTAGATATGCCCCGTGTGTGTAGGAAGCACAGTTCTTTTGTTCTGAGCAAGCTCAATGTTCTGGCCCTATAGGAAACACAGGAGAGTAGAAGAGTGCTGTTTTCTCAAAAGCAGAGTGTGTTTCTTGCAAGGCGAGCTAGCGTTTGTTTCCCAGTCCTAAACGGAGTTGAATCCCATGCAGTTTCTGGTCCTACGAGCAAGAGTTGTTTTCTGCTAAGAAGAGTCACTATTGCGCTCCCATTGCCATACACAGTGCAAATAGCACTCGCGTCTGTTCCCAGCAAGTACAGTGTATTGGACTGAAGAGAAGCTACTGTTCTTGTCAGTTTCCTAAGCAGAGTTGAACTAGATATGCCCCGTGTGTGTAGGAAGCACAGTTCTTTTGTACTGAGCAAGCTCACTGTTCTGGCTCTATAGGAAACACAGGAGAGTAGAAGAGTGCTGTTTTCTCAAAAGCAGAGTGTGTTTCTTGCAAGGCGAGCTAGCGTTTGTTTCCCAGTCCTAAACGGAGTTGAATCCCATGCAGTTTCTGGTCCTACGAGCAAGAGTTGTTTTCTGCTAAGAAGAGTCACTATTGCGCTCCCATTGCCATACACAGTGCAAATAGCACTCGTGTCTGTTCCCAGCAAGTACAGTGTATTGGACTGAAGAGAAGCTACTGTTCTTGTCAGTTTCCTAAGCAGAGTTGAACTAGATATGCCCCGTGTGTGTAGGAAGCACAGTTCTTTTGTTCTGAGCAAGCTCACTGTTCTGGCCCTATAGGAAACACAGGAGAGTAGAAGAGTGCTGTTTTCTCAAAAGCAGAGTGTGTTTCTTGCAAGGCGAGCTAGCGTTTGTTTCCCAGTCCTAAACGGAGTTGAATCCCATGCAGTTTCTGCTCCTACGAGCAAGAGTTGTTTTCTTGAAAGAAGAGTCACTATTGCGCTCCCATTGCCATACACAGTGCAAATAGCACTCGCGTCTGTTCCCAGCAAGTACAGTGTATTGGACTGAAGAGAAGCTACTGTTCTTGTCAGTTTCCTAAGCAGAGTTGAACTAGATATGCCCCTTGTGTGTAGGAATCACAGTTCTTTTGTTCTGAGCAAGCTCACTGTTCTGGCCCTATAGGAAACACAGGAGAGTAGAAGAGTGCTGTTTTCTCAAAAGCAGAGTGTGTTTCTTGCAAGGCGAGCTAGCGTTTGTTTCCCAGTCCTAAACGGAGTTGAATCCCATGCAGTTTCTGCTCCTACTAGCAAGAGTTGTTTTGTGCAAAGAAGAGTCACTATTGAGCTCCCATTGCCATACACAGTGCAAATAGAACTCGCGTCTGCTACCAGCATGTACAGTGTATTGGACTGAAGAGAAGCTACTGTTCTTGTCAGTTTCATAAGCAGAGTTGATCTAGATATGCCCCGTGTTTGTAGGAAGCACAGTTCTTTTGTTCTGAGCAAGCTCACTGTTCTGGCCCTATAGGAAACACAGGAGAGTAGAAGAGTGCTGTTTTCTCAAAAGCAGAGTGTGTTTCTTGCAAGGCAAGCTAGCGTTTGTTTCCCAGTCCTAAACGGAGATGAATCCCATGCAGTTTCTGGTCCTACGAGCAAGATTTGTTTTCTGCAAAGAAGAGTCACTATTGCGCTCCCATTGCCATACACAGTGCAAATAGCACTCGCGTCTGTTCCCAGCATGTACAGTGTATTGGACTGAAGAGAAGCTACTGTTCTTGTCAGTTTCCTAAGCAGAGTTGAACTATATATGCCCCGTGTGTGTAGGAATCACAGTTCCTTTGTTCTGAGCAAGCTCACTGTTCTGGCCCTATAGGAAACACAGGAGAGTAGAAGAGTGCTGTTTTCTCAAAAGCAGAGTGTGTTTCTTGCAAGGCGAGCTAGCATTTGTTTCCCAGTCCTAAACGGAGTTGAATCCCATGCAGTTTCTGGTCCTACGAGCAAGAGTTGTTTTCTGCTAAGAAGAGTCACTATTGCGCTCCCATTGCCATACACAGTGCAAATAGCACTCGCGTCTGTTCCCAGCAAGTACAGTGTATTGGACTGAAGAGAAGCTACTGTTCTTGTCAGTTTCCTAAGCAGAGTTGAACTAGATATGCCCCGTGTGTGTAGGAAGCACAGTTCTTTTGTTCTGAGCAAGCTCACTGTTCTGGCCCTATAGGAAACACAGGAGAGTAGAAGAGTGCTGTTTTCTCAAAAGCAGAGTGTGTTTCTTGCAAGGCGAGCTAGCATTTGTTTCCCAGTCCTAAACGGAGTTGAATCCCATGCAGATTCTGGTCCTACGAGCAAGAGTTGTTTTCTGCTAAGAAGAGTCACTATTGCGCTCCCATTGCCATACACAGTGCAAATAGCACTGGCGTCTGTTCCCAGCAAGTACAGTGTATTGGACTGAAAAGAAGCTACTGTTCTTGTCAGTTTCCTAAGCAGAGTTGAACTAGATATGCCTCGTGTGTGTAGGAAGCACAGTTGTTTTGTTCTGAGCAAGCTCAATGTTCTGGCCCTATAGGAAACACAGGAGAGTAGAAGAGTGCTGTTTTCTCAAAAGCAGAGTGTGTTTCTTGCAAGGCGAGCTAGCGTTTGTTTCCCAGTCCTAAACGGAGTTGAATCCCATGCAGTTTCTGGTCCTACGAGCAAGAGTTGTTTTCTGCTATGAAGAGTCACTATTGCGCTCCCATTGCCATACACAGTGCAAATAGCACTCGCGTCTGTTCCCAGCAAGTACAGTGTATTGGACTGAAGAGAAGCTACTGTTCTTGTCAGTTTCCTAAGCAGAGTTGAACTAGATATGCCCCGTGTGTGTAGGAAGCACAGTTCTTTTGTTCTGAGCAAGCTCACTGTTCTGGCCCTATAGGAAACACAGGAGAGTAGAAGAGTGCTGTTTTCTCAAAAGCAGAGTGTGTTTCTTGCAAGGCGAGCTAGCGTTTGTTTCCCAGTCCTAAACGGAGTTGAATCCCATGCAGTTTCTGGTCCTACGAGCAAGAGTTGTTTTCTGCTAAGAAGAGTCACTATTGCGCTCCCATTGCCATACACAGTGCAAATAGCACTGGCGTCTGTTCCCAGCAAGTACAGTGTATTGGACTGAAGAGAAGCTACTGTCCTTGTCTGTTTCCTAAGCAGAGTTGAACTAGATATGCCCCGTGTGTGTAGGAAGCACAGTTCTTTTGTTCTGAGCAAGCTCACTGTTCTGGCCCTATAGGAAACACAGGAGAGTAGAAGAGTGCTGTTTTCTCAAAAGCAGAGTGTGTTTCTTGCAAGGCGAGCTAGCGTTTGTTTCCCAGTCCTAAACGGAGTTGAATCCCATGCAGATTCTGGTCCTACGAGCAAGAGTTGTTTTCTGCTAAGAAGAGTCACTATTGCGCTCCCATTGCCATACACAGTGCAAATAGCACTCGTGTCTGTTCCAAGCAAGTACAGTGTATTGGACTGAAGAGAAGCTACTGTCCTTGTCAGTTTCCTAAGCAGAGTTGAACTAGATATGCCCCGTGTGTGTAGGAAGCACAGTTCTTTTGTTCTGAGCAAGCTCACTGTTCTGGCCCTATTGGAAACACAGGAGAGTAGAAGAGTGCTGTTTTCTCAAAAGCAGAGTGTGTTTCTTGCAAGGCGAGCTAGCGTTTGTTTCCCAGTCCTAAACGGAGTTGAATCCCATGCAGTTTCTGGTCCTACGAGCAAGAGTTGTTTTCTGCTAAGAAGAGTCACTATTGCGCTCCCATTGCCATACACAGTGCAAATAGCACTCGTGTCTGTTCCCAGCAAGTACAGTGTATTGGACTGAAGAGAAGCTACTGTTCTTGTCAGTTTCCTAAGCAGAGTTGAACTAGATATGCCCCGTGTGTGTAGAAAGCACAGTTCTTTTGTTCTGAGCAAGCTCACTGTTCTGGCCCTATAGGAAACACAGGAGAGTAGAAGAGTGCTGTTTTCTCAAAAGCAGAGTGTGTTTCTTGCAAGGCGAGCTAGCGTTTGTTTCCCAGTCCTAAATGGAGTTGAATCCCATGCAGTTTCTGGTCCTACGAGCAAGAGTTGTTTTCTGCTAAGAAGAGTCACTATTGTGCTCCCATTGCCATACACAGTGCAAATAGCACTCGCGTCTGTTCCCAGCAAGTACAGTGTATTGGACTGAAGAGAAGCTACTGTTCTTGTCAGTTTCCTAAGCAGAGTTGAACTAGATATGCCCCGTGTGTGTAGGAAGCACAGTTCTTTTGTTCTGAGCAAGCTCACTGTTCTGGCCCTATAGGAAACACAGGAGAGTAGAAGAGTGCTGTTTTCTCAAAAGCAGAGTGTGTTTCTTGCAAGGTGAGCTAGCGTTTGTTTCCCAGTCCTAAATGGAGTTGAATCCCATGCAGTTTCTGGTCCTACGAGCAAGAGTTGTTTTCTGCTAAGAAGAGTCACTATTGCGCTCCCATTGCCATACACAGTGCAAATAGCACTCGCGTCTGTTCCCAGCAAGTACAGTGTATTGGACTGAAGAGAAGCTACTGTCCTTGTCTGTTTCCTAAGCAGAGTTGAACTAGATATGCCCCGTGTGTGTAGGAAGCACAGTTCTTTTGTTCTGAGCAAGCTCACTGTTCTGGCCCTATAGGAAACACAGGAGAGTAGAAGAGTGCTGTTTTCTCAAAAGCAGAGTGTGTTTCTTGCAAGGCGAGCTAGCGTTTGTTTCCCAGTCCTAAACGGAGTTGAATCCCATGCAGATTCTGGTCCTACGAGCAAGAGTTGTTTTCTGCTAAGAAGAGTCACTATTGCGCTCCCATTGCCATACACAGTGCAAATAGCACTCGCGTCTGTTCCCAGCAAGTACAGTGTATTGGACTGAAGAGAAGCTACTGTTCTTGTCAGTTTCCTAAGCAGAGTTGAACTAGATATGCCCCGTGTGTGTAGGAAGCACAGTTCTTTTGTTCTGAGCAAGCTCACTGTTCTGGCCCTATAGGAAACACAGGAGAGTAGAAGAGTGCTGTTTTCTCAAAAGCAGAGTGTGTTTCTTGCAAGGTGAGCTAGCGTTTGTTTCCCAGTCCTAAACGGAGTTGAATCCCATGCAGTTTCTGGTCCTACGAGCAAGAGTTGTTTTCTGCTAAGAAGAGTCACTATTGCGCTCCCATTGCCATACACAGTGCAAATAGCACTCGCGTCTGTTCCCAGCAAGTACAGTGTATTGGACTGAAGAGAAGCTACTGTCCTTGTCTGTTTCCTAAGCAGAGTTGAACTAGATATGCCCCGTGTGTAGGAAGCACAGTTCTTTTGTTCTGAGCAAGCTCACTGTTCTGGCCCTATAGGAAACACAGGAGAGTAGAAGAGTGCTGTTTTCTCAAAAGCAGAGTGTGTTTCTTGCAAGGCGAGCTAGCGTTTGTTTCCCAGTCCTAAACGGATTTGAATCCCATGCAGTTTCTGGTCCTACGAGCAAGAGTTGTTTTCTGCTAAGAAGAGTCACTATTGCGCTCCCATTGCCATACACAGTGCAAATAGCACTCGTGTCTGTTCCAAGCAAGTACAGTGTATTGGACTGAAGAGAAGCTACTGTTCTTGTCAGTTTCCTAAGCAGAGTTGAACTAGATATGCCCCGTGTGTGTAGAAAGCACAGTTCTTTTGTTCTGAGCAAGCTCACTGTTCTGGCCCTATAGGAAACACAGGAGAGTAGAAGAGTGCTGTTTTCTCAAAAGCAGAGTGTGTTTCTTGCAAGGCGAGCTAGCGTTTGTTTCCCAGTCCTAAATGGAGTTGAATCCCATGCAGTTTCTGGTCCTACGAGCAAGAGTTGTTTTCTGCTAAGAAGAGTCACTATTGTGCTCCCATTGCCATACACAGTGCAAATAGCACTCGCGTCTGTTCCCAGCAAGTACAGTGTATTGGACTGAAGAGAAGCTACTGTTCTTGTCAGTTTCCTAAGCAGAGTTGAACTAGATATGCCCCGTGTGTGTAGGAAGCACAGTTGTTTTGTTCTGAGCAAGCTCACTGTTCTGGCCCTATAGGAAACACAGGAGAGTAGAAGAGTGCTGTTTTCTCAAAAGCAGAGTGTGTTTCTTGCAAGGCGAGCTAGCGTTTGTTTCCCAGTCCTAAACGGAGTTGAATCCCATGCAGTTTCTGCTCCTACTAGCAAGAGTTGTTTTCTGCAAAAAAAGAGTCACTATTGCGCTCCCAATGCCATACACAGTGCAAATAGCACTCGCGTCTGTTCCCAGCAAGTACAGTGTATTGGACTGAAGAGAAGCTACTGTTCTTGTCAGTTTCCTAAGCAGAGTTGAACTAGATATGCCCCGTGTGTGTAGGAAGCACAGTTCTTTTGTTCTGAGCAAGCTCACTGTTCTGGCCATATAGGAAACACAGGAGAGTAGAAGAGTGCTGTTTTCTCAAAAGCAGAGTGTGTTTCTTGCAAGGCAAGCTAGCGTTTGTTTCCCAGTCCTAAACGGAGTTGAATCCCATGCAGTTTCTGCTCCTACTAGCAAGAGTTGTTTTCTGCAAAGAAGAGTCACTATTGCGCTCCCATTGCCATACACAGTGCAAATAGCACTCGCTTCTGTTCCCAGCAAGTACAGTGTATTGGACTGAAGAGAAGCTACTGTTCTTGTCAGTTTCCTAAGCAGAGTTGAACTAGATATGCCCCGTGTGTGTAGGAAGCACAGTTGTTTTGTTCTGAGCAAGCTCACTGTTCTGGCCCTATAGGAAACACAGGAGAGTAGAAGAGTGCTGTTTTCTCAAAAGCAGAGTGTGTTTCTTGCAAGGCGAGCTAGCGTTTGTTTCCCAGTCCTAAAGGGAGTTGAATCCCATGCAGTTTCTGGTCCTACGAGCAAGAGTTGTTTTCTGCAAAGAAGAGTCACTATTGAGCTCCCATTGCCATACACAGTGCAAATAGCACTCGCGTCTGTTTAAGCAGGTACAGTGTATTGGACTGAAGCGAAGCTACTGTTCTTGTCAGTTTCCTAAGCAGAGTTGAACTAGATATGCCCCGTGTGTGTAGGAAGCACAGTTGTTTTGTTCTGAGGAAGCTCAATGTTCTGGCCCTATAGGAAACACAGGAGAGTAGAAGAGTGCTGTTTTCTCAAAAGCAGAGTGTGTTTCTTGCAAGGCGAGCTAGCGTTTGTTTCCCAGTCCTAAACGGAGTTGAATCCCATGCAGTTTCTGGTCCTACGAGCAAGATTTGTTTTCTGCTAAGAAGAGTCAATATTGCGCTCCCATTGCAATACACAGTGCAAATAGCACTCGTGTCTGTTCCCAGCAAGTACAGTGTATTGGACTGAAGAGAAGCTACTGTTCTTGTCAGTTTCCTAAGCAGAGTTGAACTAGATATGCCCCGTGTGTGTAGGAAGCACAGTTCTTTTGTTCTGAGCAAGCTCACTGTTCTGGCCCTATAGGAAACACAGGAGAGTAGAAGAGTGCTGTTTTCTCAAAAGCAGAGTGTGTTTCCTGCAAGGCAAGCTAGCATTTGTTTCCCAGTCCTAAACGGAGTTGAATCCCATGCAGTTTCTGCTCCTACGAGCAAGAGTTGTTTTCTGCTAAGAAGAGTCACTATTGCGCTCCCATTGCCATACACAGTGCAAATAGCACTCACGTCTGTTCCCAGCAAGTACAGTGTATTGGACTGAAGAGAAGCTACTGTTCTTGTCAGTTTCCTAAGCAGAGTTGAACTAGATATGCCCCGTGTGTGTAGGAAGCACAGTTCTTTTGTTCTGAGCAAGCTCACTGTTCTGGCCCTATAGGAAACACAGGAGAGTAGAAGAGTGCTGTTTTCTCAAAAGCAGAGTGTGTTTCTTGCAAGGCGAGCTAGCGTTTGTTTCCCAGTCCTAAACGGAGATGAATCCCATGCAGTTTCTGGTCCTACGAGCAAGATTTGTTTTCTGCAAAGAAGAGTCACTATTGCGCTCCCATTGCCATACACAGTGCAAATAGCACTCGCGTCTGTTCCCAGCAAGTACAGTGTATTGGACTGAAGAGAAGCTACTGTTCTTGTCAGTTTCCTAAGCAGAGTTGAACTAGATATGCCCCGTGTGTGTAGGAAGCACAGTTCTTTTGTTCTGAGCAAGCTCACTGTTCTGGCCCTATAGGAAACACAGGAGAGTAGAAGAGTGCTGTTTTCTCAAAAGCAGAGTGTGTTTCTTGCAAGGCAAGCTAGCGTTTGTTTCCCAGTCCTAAACGGAGTTGAATCCCATGCAGTTCCTGGTCCTACGAGCAAGATTTGTTTTCTGCAAAGAAGAGTCACTATTGAGCTCACATTGCCATACACAGTGCAAATAGCACTCGCGTCTGTTCCCAGCAAGTACAGTGTATTGGACTGAAGAGAAGCTACTGTTCTTGTCAGTTTCCTAAGCAGAGTTGAACTAGATATGCCCCGTGTGTGTAGGAAGCACAGTTCTTTTGTTCTGAGCAAGCTCACTGTTCTGGCCCTATAGGAAACACAGGAGAGTAGAAGAGTGCTGTTTTCTCAAAAGCAGAGTGTGTTTCTTGCAAGGCGAGCTAGCGTTTGTTTCCCAGTCCTAAACGGAGTTGAATCCCATGCAGTTTCTGGTCCTACGAGCAAGATTTGGTTTCTGCTAAGAAGAGTCAATATTGTGCTCCCATTGCAATACACAGTGCAAATAGCACTCGTGTCTCTTCCCAGCAAGTACAGTGTATTGGACTGAAGAGAAGCTACTGTTCTTGTCAGTTTCCTAAGCAGAGTTGAACTAGATATGCCCCGTGTGTGTAGGAAGCACAGTTCTTTTGTTCTGAGCAAGCTCACTGTTCTGGCCCTATAGGAAACACAGGAGAGTAGAAGAGTGCTGTTTTCTCAAAAGCAGAGTGTGTTTCTTGCAAGGCGAGCTAGCATTTGTTTCCCAGTCCTAAACGGAGTTGAATCCCATGCAGTTTCTGCTCCTACGAGCAAGAGTTGTTTTCTGCTAAGAAGAGTCACTATTGCGCTCCCATTGCCATACACAGTGCAAATAGCACTCGCGTCTGTTTAAGCAGGTACAGTGTATTGGACTGAAGCGAAGCTACTGTTCTTGTCAGTTTCCTAAGCAGAGTTGAACTAGATATGCCCCGTGTGTGTAGGAAGCACAGTTCTTTTGTTCTGAGCAAGCTCAATGTTCTGGCTCTATAGGAAAAACAGGAGAGTAGAAGAGTGCTGTTTTCTCAAAAGCAGAGTGTGTTTCTTGCAAGGCGAGCTAGCGTTTGTTTCCCAGTCCTAAACGGAGTTGAATCCCATGCAGTTCCTGGTCCTATGAGCAAGATTTGTTTTCTGCAAAGAAGAGTCACTATTGCGCTCCCATTGCCATACACAGTGCAAATAGCACTCGCGTCTGTTCCCAGCAAGTACAGTGTATTGAACTGAAGAGAAGCTACTGTTCTTGTCAGTTTCCTAAGCAGAGTTGAAGTACATATGCCCCGTGTGTGTAGGAAGCACAGTTCTTTTGTTCTGAGCAAGCTCACTGTTCTGGCCCTATAGGAAACACAGGAGAGTAGAAGAGTGCTGTTTTCTCAAAAGCAGAGTGTGTTTCTTGCAAGGCGAGCTAGCGTTTGTTTCCCAGTCCTAAACGGAGTTGAATCTAATGCAGTTTCTGCTCCTACGAGCAAGATTTGTTTTCTGCAAAGAAGAGTCACTATTGCGCTCCCATTGTCATACACAGTGCAAATAGCACTTGCGTCTGTTCCCAGCAAGTACAGTGTATTGGACTGAAGAGAAGCTACTGTTCTTGTCAGTTTCCTAAGCAGAGTTGAACTAGATATGCCCCGTGTGTGTAGGAAGCACAGTTCTTTTGTTCTGAGCAAGCTCACTGTTCTGGCCCTATAGGAAACACAGGAGAGTAGAAGAGTGCTGTTTTCTCAAAAGCAGAGTGTGTTTCTTGCAAGGAGAGCTAGCGTTTGTTTCCCAGTCCTAAACGGAGTTGAATCCCATGCAGTTTCTGGTCCTACGAGCAAGATTTGTTTTCTGCTAAGAAGAGTCAATATTGCGCTCCCATTGCAATACACAGTGCAAATAGCACTCGTGTCTGTTCCCAGCAAGTACAGTGTATTGGACTGAAGAGAAGCTACTGTTCTTGTCAGTTTCCTAAGCAGAGTTGAACTAGATATGCCCCGTGTGTGTAGGAAGCACAGTTCTTTTGTTCTGAGCAAGCTCACTGTTCTGGCCCTATAGGAAACACAGGAGAGTAGAAGAGTGCTGTTTTCTCAAAAGCAGAGTGTGTTTCTTGCAAGGCGAGCTAGCATTTGTTTCCCAGTCCTAAACGGAGTTGAATCCCATGCAGTTTCTGCTCTTACGAGCAAGAGTTGTTTTCTGCTAAGAAGAGTCACTATTGCGCTCCCATTGCCATACACAGTGCAAATAGCACTCACGTCTGTTCCCAGCAAGTACAGTGTATTGGACTGAAGAGAAGCTACTGTTCTTGTCAGTTTCCTAAGCAGAGTTGAACTAGATATGCCCCGTGTGTGTAGGAATCACAGTTCTTTTGTTCTGAGCAAGCTCACTGTTCTGGCCCTATAGGAAACACAGGAGAGTAGAAGAGTGCTGCTTTCTCAAAAGCAGAGTGTGTTTCTTGCAAGGCGAGCTAGCGTTTGTTTCCCAGTCCAAACGGAGTTGAATCCCATGCAGTTTCTGCTCCTACTAGCAAGAGTTGTTTTGTGCAAAGAAGAGTCACTATTGAGCTCCCATTGCCATACAGAGTGCAAATAGCACTCGCGTATGCTCCCAGCATGTACAGTGTATTGGACTGAAGAGAAGCTACTGTTCTTGTCAGTTTCATAAGCAGAGTTGATCTAGATATGCCCCGTGTTTGTAGGAAGCACAGTTCTTTTGTTCTGAGCAAGCTCACTGTTCTGGCCCTATAGGAAACACAGGAGAGTAGAAGAGTGCTGTTTTCTCAAAAGCAGAGTGTGTTTCTTGCAAGGCGAGCTAGCGTTTGTTTCCCAGTCCTAAACGGAGATGAATCCCATGCAGTTTCTGGTTCTACGAGCAAGATTTGTTTTCTGCAAAGAAGAGTCACTATTGCGCTCCCATTGCCATACACAGTGCAAATAGCACTCGCGTCTGTTCCCAGCAAGTACAGTGTATTGGACTGAAGAGAAGCTACTGTTCTTGTCAGTTTCCTAAGCAGAGTTGAACTAGATATGCCCCGTGTGTGTAGGAAGCACAGTTCTTTTGTTCTGAGCAAGCTCACTGTTCTGGCCCTATAGGAAACACAGGAGAGTAGAAGAGTGCTGTTTTCTCAAAAGCAGAGTGTGTTTCTTGCAAGGCGAGCTAGCGTTTGTTTCCCAGTCCTAAACGGAGTTGAATCCCATGCAGTTTCTGCTCCTACTAGCAAGAGTTGTTTTCTGCAAAGAAGAGTCACTATTGCGCTCCCATTGCCATACACAGTGCAAATAGCACTCGCTTCTGTTCCCAGCAAGTACAGTGTATTGGACTGAAGAGAAGCTACTGTTCTTGTCAGTTTCCTAAGCAGAGTTGAACTAGATATGCCCCGTGTGTGTAGGAAGCACAATTCTTTTGTTCTGAGCAAGCTCACTGTTCTGGCCCTATAGGAAACACAGGAGAGTAGAAGAGTGCTGTTTTCCAAAAGCAGAGTGTGTTTCTTGCAAGGCGAGCTAGCGTTTGTTTCCCAGTCCTAAACGGAGTTGAATCCCATGCAGTTTCTGGTCCTACGAGCAAGAGTTGTTTTCTGCAAAGAAGAGTCACTATTGCGCTCCCATTGCCATACACAGTGCAAATAGCACTCGCGTCTGTTTAAGCAGGTACAGTGTATTGGACTGAAGCGAAGCTACTGTTCTTGTCAGTTTCCTAAGCAGAGTTGAACTAGATATGCCCCGTGTGTGTAGGAAGCACAGTTCTTTTGTTCTGAGCAAGATCACTGTTCTGGCCCTATAGGAAACACAGGAGAGTAGAAGAGTGCTGTTTTCTCAAAAGCAGAGTGTGTTTCTTGCAAGGCGAGCTAGCGTTTGTTTCCCAGTCCTAAACGGAGTTGAATCCCATACAGTTTCTGGTCCTACGAGCAAGACTTGTTTTCTCGAAAGAAGAGTCACTATTGCGCTCCCATTGCCATACACAGTGCAAATAGCACTCGCGTCTGTTCTCAGCAAGTACAGTGTATTGGACTGAAGAGAAGCTACTGTTCTTGTCAGTTTCCTAAGCAGAGTTGAACTAGATATGCCCCGTGTTTGTAGGAAGCACAGTTCTTTTGTTCTGAGCAAGCTCACTGTTCTTGCCCTATAGGAAACACAGGAGAGTAGAAGAGTGCTGTTTTCTCAAAAGCAGAGTGTGTTTCTTGCAAGGCGAGCTAGCGTTTGTTTCCCAGTCCTAAACAGAGATGAATCCCATGCAGTTTCTGGTCCTACGAGCAAGAGTTGTTTTCTGCTAAGAAGAGTCACTATTGCGCTCCCATTGCCATACACAGTTCAAATAGCACTCGCGTCTGTTCCCAGCAAGTACAGTGTATTGGACTGAAGAGAAGTTACTGTTCTTGTCAGTTTCCTAAGCAGAGTTGAACTAGATATGCCCCGTGTGTGTAGGAAGCACAGTTCTTTTGTTCTGAGCAAGCTCCCTGTTCTGGCCCTATAGGAAACACAGGAGAGTAGAAGAGTGCTGTTTTCTCAAAAGCAGAGTGTGTTTCTTGCAAGGCGAGCTAGCGTTTGTTTCCCAGTCCTAAACGGAGTTGAATCCCTTGCAGTTTCTGCTCCTACTAGCAAGAGTTGTTTTCTGCAAAGAAGAGTCACTATTGTGCTCCCATTGCCATACACAGTGCAAATAGCACTCGCTTCTGTTCCCAGCAAGTACAGTGTATTGGACTGAAGAGAAGCTACTGTTCTTGTCAGTTTCCTAAGCAGAGTTGAACTAGATATGCCCCGTGTGTGTAGGAAGCACAGTTCTTTTGTTCTGAGCAAGCTCACTGTTCTGGCCCTATAGGAAACACAGGAGAGTAGAAGAGTGCTGTTTTCTCAAAAGCAGAGTGTGTTTCTTGCAAGGCGAGCTAGCGTTTGTTTCCCAGTCCTAAACGGAGTTGAATCCCATGCAGTTTCTGGTCCTACGAGCAAGAGTTGTTTTCTGCAAAGAAGAGTCACTGTTGCGCTCCCATTGCCATACACAGTGCAAATAGCACTCGCGTCTGTTCAAGCAAGTACAGTGTATTGGACTGAAGCGAAGCTACTGTTCTTGTCAGTTTCCTAAGCAGAGTTGAACTAGATATGCCCCGTGTGTGTAAGAAGCACAGTTCTTTTGTTCTGAGCAAGCTCACTGTTCTGGGCCTCTAGGAAACACAGGAGAGTAGAAGAGTGCTGTTTTCTCAAAAGCAGAGTGTGCTTCTTGCAAGGCGAGCTAGCATTTGTTTCCCAGTCCTAAACGGAGTTGAATCCCATGCAGTTTCTGCTCCTACTAGCAAGAGTTGTTTTCTGCAAAGAAGAGTCACTATTGCGCTCCCATTGCCATACACAGTGCAAATAGCCCTCGCGTCTGTTCCCAGCAAGTACAGTGTATTGGACTGAAGAGAAGCTACTGTTCTTGTCAGTTTCCTAAGCAGAGTTGAACTAGATATGCCCCGTGTGTGTAGGAAGCACAGTTCTTTTGTTCTGAGCAAGCTCACTGTTCTGGCCCTATAGGAAACACAGGAGAGTAGAAGAGTGCTGTTTTCTCAAAAGCAGAGTGTGTTTCTTGCAAGGCGAGCTAGCGTTTGTTTCCCAGTCCTAAACGGAGTTGAATCACATATAGTTTTTGCTCCTACTAGCAAGAGTTGTTTTCTGCTAAGAAGAGTCACTATTGCGCTTCCATTGCCATACACAGTGCAAATAGCACTCGCGTCTGTTCCCAGCAAGTACAGTGTATTGGACTGAAGAGAAGCTACTGTTCTTGTCAGTTTCCTAAGCAGAGTTGAACTAGATATGCCCCTTGTGTGTAGGAAGCACAGTTCTTTTGTTCTGAGCAAGCTCACTGTTCTGGCCCTATAGGAAACACAGGAGAGTAGAAGAGTGCTGTTTTCTCAAAAGCAGAGTGTGTTTCTTGCAAGGCGAGCTAGCGTTTGTTTCCCAGTCCTAAATGGAGTTGAATCCCATGCAGTTTCTGGTCCTACAAGCAAGAGTTGTTTTCTGCAAAGAAGAGTCACTATTGCGCTCCCATTGCCATACACAGTGCAAATAGCACTCGCGTCTGTTCCCAGCAAGTACAGTGTATTGGACTGAAGAGAAGCTACTGTTCTTGTCAGTTTCCTAAGCAGAGTTGAACTAGATATGCCCCGTGTGTGTAGGAAGCACAGTTCTTTTGTTCTGAGCAAGCTCACTGTTCTGGCCCTATAGGAAACACAGGAGAGTAGAAGAGTGCTGTTTTCTCAAAAGCAGAGTGTGTTTCTTGCAAGGCGAGCTAGCGTTTGTTTCCCAGTCCTAAACGGAGTTGAATCCCATGCAGTTTCTGGTCCTACGAGCAAGAGTTGTTTTCTGCTAAGAAGAATCACTATTGCTCTCCCATTGCCATACACAGTGCAAATAGCACTCGCGTCTGTTCCCAGCACGTCCAGTGTATTGGACTGAAGAGAAGCTACTGTTCTTGTCAGTTTCATAAGCAGAGTTGAACTAGATATGCCCCGTGTGTGTAGGAAGCACAGTTCTTTTGTTCTGAGCAAGCTCACTGTTCTGGCCCTATTGGAAACACAGGAGAGTAGAAGAGTGCTGTTTTCTCAAAAGCAGAGTGTGTTTCTTGCAAGGCGAGCTAGCGTTTGTTTCCCAGTCCTAAACAGAGATGAATCCCATGCAGTTTCTGGTCCTACGAGCAAGAGTTGTTTTCTGCTAAGAAGAGTAAATATTGCGCTCCCATTGCCATACACAGTTCAAATAGCACTCGCGTCTGTTCCCAGCAAGTACAGTGTATTGGACTGAAGAGAAGTTACTGTTCTTGTCAGTTTCCTAAGCAGAGTTGAACTAGATATGCCCCGTGTGTGTAGGAAGCACAGTTCTTTTGTTCTGAGCAAGCTCCCTGTTCTGGCCCTATAGGAAACACAGGAGAGTAGAAGAGTGCTGTTTTCTCAAAAGCAGAGTGTGTTTCTTGCAAGGCGAGCTAGCGTTTGTTTCCCAGTCCTAAACGGAGTTGAATCCCTTGCAGTTTCTGCTCCTACTAGCAAGAGTTGTTTTCTGCTAAGAAGAGTCACTATTGTGCTCCCATTGCCATACACAGTGCAAATAGCACTCGCTTCTGTTCCCAGCAAGTACAGTGTATTGGACTGAAGAGAAGCTACTGTTCTTGTCAGTTTCCTAAGCAGAGTTGAACTAGATATGCCCCGTGTGTGTAGGAAGCACAGTTCTTTTGTTCTGAGCAAGCTCACTGTTCTGGCCCTATAGGAAACACAGGAGAGTAGAAGAGTGCTGTTTTCTCAAAAGCAGAGTGTGTTTCTTGCAAGGCGAGCTAGCGTTTGTTTCCCAGTCCTAAACGGAGTTGAATCCCATGCAGTTTCTGGTCCTACGAGCAAGAGTTGTTTTCTGCAAAGAAGAGTCACTGTTGCGCTCCCATTGCCATACACAGTGCAAATAGCACTCGCGTCTGTTCAAGCAAGTACAGTGTATTGGACTGAAGCGAAGCTACTGTTCTTGTCAGTTTCCTAAGCAGAGTTGAACTAGATATGCCCCGTGTGTGTAAGAAGCACAGTTCTTTTGTTCTGAGCAAGCTCACTGTTCTGGCCCTCTAGGAAACACAGGAGAGTAGAAGAGTGCTGTTTTCTCAAAAGCAGAGTGTGCTTCTTGCAAGGCGAGCTAGCATTTGTTTCCCAGTCCTAAACGGAGTTGAATCCCATGCAGTTTCTGCTCCTACTAGCAAGAGTTGTTTTCTGCAAAGAAGAGTCACTATTGCGCTCCCATTGCCATACACAGTGCAAATAGCACTCGCGTCTGTTCCCAGCAAGTACAGTGTATTGGACTGAAGAGAAGCTACTGTTCTTGTCAGTTTCCTAAGCAGAGTTGAACTAGATATGCCCCGTGTGTGTAGGAAGCACAGTTCTTTTGTTCTGAGCAAGCTCACTGTTCTGGCCCTATAGGAAACACAGGAGAGTAGAAGAGTGCTGTTTTCTCAAAAGCAGAGTGTGTTTCTTGCAAGGAGAGCTAGCGTTTGTTTCCCAGTCCTAAACGGAGTTGAATCCCATGCAGTTTCTGGTCCTACGAGCAAGATTTTTTTTCTGCTAAGAAGAGTCAATATTGTGCTCCCATGGCCATACACAGTGCAAATAGCACTCGTGTCTGTTCCCAGCAAGTACAGTGTATTGGACTGAAGAGAAGCTACTGTTCTTGTCAGTTTCCTAAGCAGAGTTGAACTAGATATGCCCCGTGTGTGTAGGAAGCACAGTTCTTTTGTTCTGAGCAAGCTCACTGTTCTGGCCCTATAGGAAACACAGGAGAGTAGAAGAGTGCTGTTTTCTCAAAAGCAGAGTGTGTTTCTTGCAAGGCGAGCTAGCGTTTGTTTCCCAGTCCTAAACGGAGTTGAATCACATATAGTTTTTGCTCCTACTAGCAAGAGTTGTTTTCTGCTAAGAAGAGTCACTATTGCGCTTCCATTGCCATACACAGTGCAAATAGCACTCGCGTCTGTTCCCAGCAAGTACAGTGTATTGGACTGAAGAGAAGCTACTGTTCTTGTCAGTTTCCTAAGCAGAGTTGAACTAGATATGCCCCGTGTGTGTAGGAAGCACAGTTCTTTTGTTCTGAGCAAGCTCACTGTTCTGGCCCTATAGGAAACACAGGAGAGTAGAAGAGTGCTGTTTTCTCAAAAGCAGAGTGTGTTTCTTGCAAGGCGAGCTAGCGTTTGTTTCCCAGTCCTAAATGGAGTTGAATCCCATGCAGTTTCTGGTCCTACAAGCAAGAGTTGTTTTCTGCAAAGAAGAGTCACTATTGCGCTCCCATTGCCATACACAGTGCAAATAGCACTCGCGTCTGTTCCCAGCAAGTACAGTGTATTGGACTGAAGAGAAGCTACTGTTCTTGTCAGTTTCCTAAGCAGAGTTGAACTAGATATGCCCCGTGTGTGTAGGAAGCACAGTTCTTTTGTTCTGAGCAAGCTCACTGTTCTGGCCCTATAGGAAACACAGGAGAGTAGAAGAGTGCTGTTTTCTCAAAAGCAGAGTGTGTTTCTTGCAAGGCGAGCTAGCGTTTGTTTCCCAGTCCTAAACGGAGTTGAATCCCATGCAGTTTCTGGTCCTACGAGCAAGAGTTGTTTTCTGCTAAGAAGAATCACTATTGCTCTCCCATTGCCATACACAGTGCAAATAGCACTCGCGTCTGTTCCCAGCACGTCCAGTGTATTGGACTGAAGAGAAGCTACTGTTCTTGTCAGTTTCATAAGCAGAGTTGAACTAGATATGCCCCGTGTGTGTAGGAAGCACAGTTCTTTTGTTCTGAGCAAGCTCACTGTTCTGGCCCTATAGGAAACACAGGAGAGTAGAAGAGTGCTGTTTTCTCAAAAGCAGAGTGTGTTTCTTGCAAGGCGAGCTAGCGTTTGTTTC
>NW_026738345.1:0-19583 GCF_949786415.1 Peromyscus eremicus
ATAGCCCTCGCGTCTGTTCCCAGCAAGTACAGTGTATTGGACTGAAGAGAAGCTACTGTTCTGGTCAGTTTCCTAAGCAGAGTTGAACTAGATATGCCCCGTGTGTGTAGGAAGCACAGTTCTTTGGTTCTGAGCAAGCTCACTGTTCTGGCCCTATAGGAAACACAGGAGAGTAGAAGAGTGCTGTTTTCTCAAAAGCAGAGTGTGTTTCTTGCAAGGCGAGCTAGCGTTTGTTTCCCAGTCCTAAACGGAGTTGAATCCCATGCAGTTTTCTGGTCCTACGAGCAAGAGTTGTTTTCTGCTAAGAAGAGTCACTATTGCGCTCCCATTGCCATACACAGTGCAAACAGCACTCGCGTCTGTTCCCAGCAAGTACAGTGTATAGGACTGAAGAGAAGCTACTGTTCTGGTCAGTTTCCTAAGCAGAGTTGAACTAGATATGCCCCGTGTGTGTAGGAAGCACAGTTCTTTTGTTCTGAGCAAGCTCACTGTTCTGGCCCTATAGGAAACACAGGAGAGTAGAAGAGTGCTGTTTTCTCAAAAGCAGAGTGTGTTTCTTGCAAGGCGAGCTAGCGTTTGTTTCCCAGTCCTAAACGGAGTTGAATCCCATGCAGTTTCTGGTCCTACGAGCAAGAGTTGTTTTCTGCTAAGAAGAGTCACTATTGCGCTCCCATTGCCATACACAGTGCAAATAGCACTCGCGTCTGTTCCCAGCAAGTACAGTGTAATTGGACTGAAGAGAAGCTACAGTTCTGGTCAGTTTCCTAAGCAGAGTTGAACTAGATATGCCCCGTGTGTGTAGGAAGCACAGTTCTTTGGTTCTGAGCAAGCTCACTGTTCTGGCCCTATAGGAAACACAGGAGAGTAGAAGAGTGCTGTTTTCTCAAAAGCAGAGTGTGTTTCTTGCAAGGCGAGCTAGCGTTTGTTTCCCAGTCCTAAACGGAGTTGAATCCCATGCAGTTTCTGGTCCTACGAGCAAGAGTTGTTTTCTGCTAAGAAGAGTCACTATTGCGCTCCATTGCCATACACAGTGCAAATAGCACTCGCGTCTGTTCCCAGCAAGTACAGTGTATTGGACTGAAGAGAAGCTACTGTTCTGGTCAGTTTCCTAAGCAGAGTTGAACTAGATATGCCCCGTGTGTGTAGAAGGCACAGTTGTTTGTTCTGAGCAAGCTCACTGTTCTGGCCCTATAGGAAACACAGGAGAGTAGAAGAGTGCTGTTTTCTCAAAAGCAGAGTGGTGTTTCTTGCAAGGCGAGCTAGCGTTTGTTTCCCAGTCCTAAACGGAGTTGATTCCCATGCAGTTTCTGGTCCTACGAGCAAGAGTTGTTTTCTGCTAAGAAGAGTCACTATTGCGCTCCATTGCCATACACAGTGCAAACAGCACTCGCGTCTGTTCCCAGCAAGTACAGTGTATTGGACTGAAGAGAAGCTACTGTTCTGGTCAGTTTCCTAAGCAGAGTTGAACTAGATATGCCCCGTGTGTGTAGGAAGCACAGTTCTTTTGTTCTGAGCAAGCTCACTGTTCTGGCCCTATAGGAAACACAGGAGAGTAGAAGAGTGCTGTTTTCTCAAAAGCAGAGTGTGTTTCTTGCAAGGCGAGCTAGCGGTTTGTTTCCCAGTCCTAAGCGGAGTAGAATCCCATGCAGTTTCTGTCCTACGAGCAAGAGTTGTTTTTCTGCTAAGAAGAGTCACTATTGCGCTCCCATTGCCATACACAGTGCAAACAGCACTCGCGTCTGTTCCCAGCAAGTACAGTGTATTGGACTGAAGAGAAGCTACTGTTCTGGTCAGTTTCCTAAGCAGAGTTGAACTAGATATGCCCCGTGTGTGTAGGAAGCACAGTTCTTTTGTTCTGAGCAAGCTCACTGTTCTGGCCCTATAGGGAAACACAGGAGAGTAGACGAGTGCTGTTTTCTCAAAAGCAGAGTGTGTTTCTTGCAAGGCGAGCTAGCGTTTGTTTCCCAGTCCTAAACGGATTTGAATCCCATGCAGTTTCTGGTCCTACGAGCAAGAGTTGTTTTCTGCTTAGAAGAGTCACTATTGTGCTCCCATTGCCATACACAGTGCAAATAGCACTCGCGTCTGTTCCCAGCAAGTACAGTGTATTGGACTGAAGAGAAGCTACTGTTCTGGTCAGTTTCCTAAGCAGAGTTGAACTAGATATGCCCCGTGTGTGTAGGAAGCACAGTTCTTTTGTTCTGAGCAAGCTCACTGTTCTGGCACTATAGGAAACACAGGAGAGTAGAAGAGTGCTGTTTTCTCAAAAGCAGAGTGTGTTTCTTGCAAGGCGAGCTAGCGTTTGTTTCCCAGTCCTAAACGGAGTTGAATCCCATGCAGTTTCTGGTCTTACGAGCAAGAGTTGTTTTCTGCTAAGAAGAGTCACTATTGAGCTCCCATTGCCATACACAGTGCAAATAGCCCTCGCGTCTGTTCCCAGCAAGTACAGTGTATTGGACTGAAGAGAAGCTACTGTTCTGGTCAGTTTCCTAAGCAGAGTTGAACTAGATATGCCCCGTGTGTGTAGGAAGCACAGTTCTTTGGTTCTGAGCAAGCTCACTGTTCTGGCCCTATAGGAAACACAGGAGAGTAGAAGAGTGCTGTTTTCTCAAAAGCAGAGTGTGTTTCTTGCAAGGCGAGCTAGCGTTTGTTTCCCAGTCCTAAACGGAGTTGAATCCCATGCAGTTTCTGGTCCTACGAGCAAGAGTTGTTTTCTGCTAAGAAGAGTCACTATTGCGCTCCCATTGCCATACACAGTGCAAACAGCACTCGCGTCTGTTCCCAGCAAGTACAGTGTATTGGACTGAAGAGAAGCTACTGTTCTGGTCAGTTTCCTAAGCAGAGTTGAACTAGATATGCCCGTGTGTGTAGGAAGCACAGTTCTTTTGTTCTGAGCAAGCTCACTGTTCTGGCCCTATAGGAAACACAGGAGAGTAGAAGAGTGCTGTTTTCTCAAAAGCAGAGTGTGTTTCTTGCAAGGCGAGCTAGCGTTTGTTTCCCAGTCCTAAACGGAGTTGAATCCCATGCAGTTTCTGGTCCTACGAGCAAGAGTTGTTTTCTGCTTAGAAGAGTCACTATTGTGCTCCCATTGCCATACACAGTGCAAATAGCACTCGCGTCTGTTCCCAGCAAGTACAGTGTATTGGACTGAAGAGAAGCTACTGTTCTGGTCAGTTTCCTAAGCAGAGTTGAACTAGATATGCCCCGTGTGTGTAGGAAGCACAGTTCTTTTGTTCTGAGCAAGCTCACTGTTCTGGCCCTATAGGAAACACAGGAGAGTAGAAGAGTGCTGTTTTCTCAAAAGCAGAGTGTGTTTCTTGCAAGGCGAGCTAGCGTTTGTTTCCCAGTCCTAAACGGAGTTGAATCCCATGCAGATTCTGGTCCTACGAGCAAGAGTTGTTTTCTGCTAAGAAGAGTCACTATTGCGCTCCCATTGCCATACACAGTGCAAATAGCACTCGCGTCTGTTCCCAGCAAGTACAGTGTATTGGACTGAAGAGAAGCTACTGTTCTGGTCAGTTTCCTAAGCAGAGTTGAACTAGATATGCCCCGTGTGTGTAGGAAGCACAGTTCTTTTGTTCTGAGCAAGCTCACTGTTCTGGCACTATAGGAAACACAGGAGAGTAGAAGAGTGCTGTTTTCTCAAAAGCAGAGTGTGTTTCTTGCAAGGCGAGCTAGCGTTTGTTTCCCAGTCCTAAACGGAGTTGAATCCCATGCAGTTTCTGGTCTTACGAGCAAGAGTTGTTTTCTGCTAAGAAGAGTCACTATTGAGCTCCCATTGCCATACACAGTGCAAATAGCCCTCGCGTCTGTTCCCAGCAAGTACAGTGTATTGGACTGAAGAGAAGCTACTGTTCTGGTCAGTTTCCTAAGCAGAGTTGAACTAGATATGCCCCGTGTGTGTAGGAAGCACAGTTCTTTGGTTCTGAGCAAGCTCACTGTTCTGGCCCTATAGGAAACACAGGAGAGTAGAAGAGTGCTGTTTTCTCAAAAGCAGAGTGTGTTTCTTGCAAGGCGAGCTAGCGTTTGTTTCCCAGTCCTAAATGGAGTTGAATCCCATGCAGTTTCTGGTCCTACGAGCAAGAGTTGTTTTCTGCTAAGAAGAGTCACTATTGCGCTCCCATTGCCATACACAGTGCAAACAGCACTCGCGTCTGTTCCCAGCAAGTACAGTGTATTGGACTGAAGAGAAGCTACTGTTCTGGTCAGTTTCCTAAGCAGAGTTGAACTAGATATGCCCCGTGTGTGTAGGAAGCACAGTTCTTTTGTTCTGAGCAAGCTCACTGTTCTGGCCCTATAGGAAACACAGGAGAGTAGAAGAGTGCTGTTTTCTCAAAAGCAGAGTGTGTTTCTTGCAAGGCGAGCTAGCGTTTGTTTCCCAGTCCTAAACGGAGTTGAATCCCATGCAGTTTCTGGTCCTACGAGCAAGAGTTGTTTTCTGCTAAGAAGAGTCACTATTGCGCTCCCATTGCCATACACAGTGCAAATAGCACTCGCGTCTGTTCCCAGCAAGTACAGTGTATTGGACTGAAGAGAAGCTACTGTTCTGGTCAGTTTCCTAAGCAGAGTTGAACTAGATATGCCCCGTGTGTGTAGGAAGCACAGTTCTTTTGTTCTGAGCAAGCTCACTGTTCTGGCCCTATAGGAAACACAGGAGAGTAGAAGAGTGCTGTTTTCTCAAAAGCAGAGTGTGTTTCTTGCAAGGCGAGCTAGCGTTTGTTTCCCAGTCCTAAACGGAGTAGAATCCCATGCAGTTTCTGGTCCTACGAGCAAGAGTTGTTTTCTGCTAAGAAGAGTCACTATTGCGCTCCCATTGCCATACACAGTGCAAATAGCACTCGCGTCTGTTCCCAGCAAGTACAGTGTATTGGACTGAAGAGAAGCTACTGTTCTGGTCAGTTTCCTAAGCAGAGTTGAACTAGATATGCCCCGTGTGTGTAGGAAGCACAGTTCTTTTGTTCTGAGCAAGCTCACTGTTCTGGCCCTATAGGAAACACAGGAGAGTAGAAGAGTGCTGTTTTCTCAAAAGCAGAGTGTGTTTCTTGCAAGGCGAGCCAGCGTTTGTTTCCCAGTCCTAAACGGAGTAGAATCCCATGCAGTTTCTGGTCCTACGAGCAAGAGTTGTTTTCTGCTAAGAAGAGTCACTATTGCGCTCCCATTGCCATACACAGTGCAAATAGCACTCGCGTCTGTTCCCAGCAAGTACAGTGTATTGGACTGAAGAGAAGCTACTGTTCTGGTCAGTTTCCTAAGCAGAGTTGAACTAGATATGCCCCGTGTGTGTAGGAAGCACAGTTCTTTGGTTCTGAGCAAGCTCACTGTTCTGGCCCTATAGGAAACACAGGAGAGTAGAAGAGTGCTGTTTTCTCAAAAGCAGAGTGTGTTTCTTGCAAGGCGAGCTAGCGTTTGTTTCCCAGTCCTAAACGGAGTTGAATCCCATGCAGTTTCTGGTCCTACGAGCAAGAGTTGTTTTCTGCTAAGAAGAGTCACTATTGCGCTCCCATTGCCATACACAGTGCAAATAGCACTCGCGTCTGTTCCCAGCAAGTACAGTGTATTGGACTGAAGAGAAGCTACTGTTCTGGTCAGTTTCCTAAGCAGAGTTGAACTAGATATGCCCCGTCTGTGTAGCAAGCACAGTTCTTTTGTTCTGAGCAAGCTCACTGTTCTGGCCCTATAGGAAACACAGGAGAGTAGAAGAGTGCTGTTTTCTCAAAAGCAGAGTGTGTTTCTTGCAAGGCGAGCTAGCGTTTGTTTCCCAGTCCTAAACGGAGTTGAATCCCATGCAGTTTGTGGTCCTACGAGCAAGAGTTGTTTTCTGCTAAGAAGAGTCACTATTGCGCTCCCATTGCCATACACAGTGCAAATAGCACTCGCGTCTGTTCCCAGCAAGTACAGTGTATTGGACTGAAGAGAAGCTACTGTTCTGGTCAGTTTCCTAAGCAGAGTTGAACTAGATATGCCCCGTGTGTGTAGGAAGCACAGTTGTTTTGTTCTGAGCAAGCTCACTGTTCTGGCCCTATAGGAAACACAGGAGAGTAGAAGAGTGCTGTTTTCTCAAAAGCAGAGTGTGTTTCTTGCAAGGCGAGCTAGCGTTTGTTTCCCAGTCCTAAACGGAGTTGAATCCCATGCAGTTTCTGGTCCTACGAGCAAGAGTTGTTTTCTGCTAAGAAGAGTCACTATTGCGCTCCCTTTGCCATACACAGTGCAAATAGCACTCGCGTCTGTTCCCAGCAAGTACAGTGTATTGGACTGAAGAGAAGCTACTGTTCTGGTCAGTTTCCTAAGCAGAGTTGAACTAGATATGCCCCGTGTGTGTAGGAAGCACAGTTCTTTTGTTCTGAGCAAGCTCACTGTTCTGGCCCTATAGGAAACACAGGAGAGTAGAAGAGTGCTGTTTTCTCAAAAGCAGAGTGTGTTTCTTGCAAGGCGAGCTAGCGTTTGTTTCCCAGTCCTAAACGGATTTGAATCCCATGCAGTTTCTGGTCCTACGAGCAAGAGTTGTTTTCTGCTAAGAAGAGTCACTATTGCGCTCCCATTGCCATACACAGTGCAAATAGCACTCGCGTCTGTTCCCAGCAAGTACAGTGTATTGGACTGAAGAGAAGCTACTGTTCTGGTCAGTTTCCTAAGCAGAGTTGAACTAGATAGGCCCCGTGTGTGTAGGAAGCACAGTTCTTTTGTTCTGAGCAAGCTCACTGTTCTGGCCCTATAGGAAACACAGGAGAGTAGAAGAGTGCTGTTTTCTCAAAAGCAGAGTGTGTTTCTTGCAAGGCGAGCTAGCGTTTGTTTCCCATTCCTAAACGGAGTTGAATCCCATGCAGTTTCTGGTCCTACGAGCAAGAGTTGTTTTCTGCTAAGAAGAGTCACTATTGCGCTCCCATTGCCATACACAGTGCAAATAGCACTCGCGTCTGTTCCCAGCAAGTACAGTGTATTGGACTGAAGAGAAGCTACTGTTCTTGTCAGTTTCCTAAGCAGAGTTGAACTAGATATGTCCCGTGTGTGTAGGAAGCACAGTTCTTTTGTTCTGAGCAAGCTCACTGTTCTGGCCCTATAGGAAACACAGGAGAGTAGAAGAGTGCTGTTTTCTCAAAAGCAGAGTGTGTTTCTTGCAAGGCGAGCTAGCGTTTGTTTCCCAGTCCTAAACGGAGTTGAATCCCATGCAGTTTCTGGTCCTACGAGCAAGAGTTGTTTTCTGCTTAGAAGAGTCACTATTGCGCTCCCATTGCCATACACAGTGCAAATAGCACTCGCGTCTGTTCCCAGCAAGTACAGTGTATTGGACTGAAGAGAAGCTACTGTTCTGGTCAGTTTCCTAAGCAGAGTTGAACTAGATATGCCCCGTGTGTGTAGGAAGCACAGTTGTTTTGTTCTGAGCAAGCTCACTGCTCTGGCCCTATAGGAAACACAGGAGAGTAGAAGAGTGCTGTTTTCTCAAAAGCAGAGTGTGTTTCTTGCAAGGCGAGCTAGCGTTTGTTTCCCAGTCCTAAACGGAGTTGAATCCCATGCAGTTTCTGGTCCTACGAGCAAGAGTTGTTTTCTGCTTAGAAGAGTCACTATTGCGCTCCCATTGCCATACACAGTGCAAATAGCACTCGCGTCTGTTCCCAGCAAGTACAGTGTATTGGACTGAAGAGAAGCTACTGTTCTGGTCAGTTTCCTAAGCAGAGTTGAACTAGATATGCCCCGTGTGTGTAGGAAGCACAGATGTTTTGTTCTGAGCAAGCTCACTGTTCTGGCCCTATAGGAAACACAGGAGAGTAGAAGAGTGCTGTTTTCTCAAAAGCAGAGTGTGTTTCTTGCAAGGCGAGCTAGCGTTTGTTTCCCAGTCCTAAACGGAGTTGAATCCCATGCAGATTCTGGTCCTACGAGCAAGAGTTGTTTTCTGCTAAGAAGAGTCACTATTGCGCTCCCATTGCCATACACAGTGCAAATAGCACTCGCGTCTGTTCCCAGCAAGTACAGTGTATTGGACTGAAGAGAAGCTACTGTTCTGGTCAGTTTCCTAAGCAGAGTTGAACTAGATATGCCCCGTGTGTGTAGGAAGCACAGTTCTTTGGTTCTGAGCAAGCTCACTGTTCTGGCCCTATAGGAAACACAGGAGAGTAGAAGAGTGCTGTTTTCTCAAAAGCAGAGTGTGTTTCTTGCAAGGCGAGCTAGCGTTTGTTTCCCAGTCCTAAACGGAGTTGAATCCCATGCAGTTTCTGGTCCTACGAGCAAGAGTTGTTTTCTGCTAAGAAGAGTCACTATTGCGCTCCCATTGCCATACACAGTGCAAATAGCACTCGCGTCTGTTCCCAGCAAGTACAGTGTATTGGACTGAAGAGAAGCTACTGTTCTGGTCAGTTTCCTAAGCAGAGTTGAACTAGATATGCCCCGTGTGTGTAGGAAGCACAGTTCTTTTGTTCTGAGCAAGCTCACTGTTCTGGCCCTATAGGAAACACAGGAGAGTAGAAGAGTGCTGTTTTCTCAAAAGCAGAGTGTGTTTCTTGCAAGGCGAGCTAGCGTTTGTTTCCCAGTCCTAAACGGAGTTGAATCCCATGCAGTTTCTGGTCCTACGAGCAAGAGTTGTTTTCTGCTAAGAAGAGTCACTATTGCGCTCCCATTGCCATACACAGTGCAAATAGCACTCGCGTCTGTTCCCAGCAAGTACAGTGTATTGGACTGAAGAGAAGCTACTGTTCTGGTCAGTTTCCTAAGCAGAGTTGAACTAGATATGCCCCGTGTGTGTAGGAAGCACAGTTGTTTTGTTCTGAGCAAGCTCACTGTTCTGGCCCTATAGGAAACACAGGAGAGTAGAAGAGTGCTGTTTTCTCAAAAGCAGAGTGTGTTTCTTGCAAGGCGAGCTAGCGTTTGTTTCCCAGTCCTAAACGGAGTTGAATCCCATGCAGTTTCTGGTCCTACGAGCAAGAGTTGTTTTCTGCTAAGAAGAGTCACTATTGCGCTCCCATTGCCATACACAGTGCAAACAGCACTCGCGTCTGTTCCCAGCAAGTACAGTGTATTGGACTGAAGAGAAGCTACTGTTCTGGTCAGTTTCCTAAGCAGAGTTGAACTAGATATGCCCCGTGTGTGTAGGAAGCACAGTTCTTTTGTTCTGAGCAAGCTCACTGTTCTGGCCCTATAGGAAACACAGGAGAGTAGAAGAGTGCTGTTTTCTCAAAAGCAGAGTGTGTTTCTTGCAAGGCGAGCTAGCGTTTGTTTCCCAGTCCTAAGCGGAGTAGAATCCCATGCAGTTTCTGGTCCTACGAGCAAGAGTTGTTTTCTGCTAAGAAGAGTCACTATTGCGCTCCCATTGCCATACACAGTGCAAACAGCACTCGCGTCTGTTCCCAGCAAGTACAGTGTATTGGACTGAAGAGAAGCTACTGTTCTGGTCAGTTTCCTAAGCAGAGTTGAACTAGATATGCCCCGTGTGTGTAGGAAGCACAGTTCTTTTGTTCTGAGCAAGCTCACTGTTCTGGCCCTATAGGAAACACAGGAGAGTAGAAGAGTGCTGTTTTCTCAAAAGCAGAGTGTGTTTCTTGCAAGGCGAGCTAGCGTTTGTTTCCCAGTCCTAAACGGATTTGAATCCCATGCAGTTTCTGGTCCTACGAGCAAGAGTTGTTTTCTGCTTAGAAGAGTCACTATTGTGCTCCCATTGCCATACACAGTGCAAATAGCACTCGCGTCTGTTCCCAGCAAGTACAGTGTATTGGACTGAAGAGAAGCTACTGTTCTGGTCAGTTTCCTAAGCAGAGTTGAACTAGATATGCCCCGTGTGTGTAGGAAGCACAGTTCTTTTGTTCTGAGCAAGCTCACTGTTCTGGCCCTATAGGAAACACAGGAGAGTAGAAGAGTGCTGTTTTCTCAAAAGCAGAGTGTGTTTCTTGCAAGGCGAGCTAGCGTTTGTTTCCCAGTCCTAAACGGAGTTGAATCCCATGCAGATTCTGGTCCTACGAGCAAGAGTTGTTTTCTGCTAAGAAGAGTCACTATTGCGCTCCCATTGCCATACACAGTGCAAATAGCACTCGCGTCTGTTCCCAGCAAGTACAGTGTATTGGACTGAAGAGAAGCTACTGTTCTGGTCAGTTTCCTAAGCAGAGTTGAACTAGATATGCCCCGTGTGTGTAGGAAGCACAGTTCTTTTGTTCTGAGCAAGCTCACTGTTCTGGCACTATAGGAAACACAGGAGAGTAGAAGAGTGCTGTTTTCTCAAAAGCAGAGTGTGTTTCTTGCAAGGCGAGCTAGCGTTTGTTTCCCAGTCCTAAACGGAGTTGAATCCCATGCAGTTTCTGGTCTTACGAGCAAGAGTTGTTTTCTGCTAAGAAGAGTCACTATTGAGCTCCCATTGCCATACACAGTGCAAATAGCCCTCGCGTCTGTTCCCAGCAAGTACAGTGTATTGGACTGAAGAGAAGCTACTGTTCTGGTCAGTTTCCTAAGCAGAGTTGAACTAGATATGCCCCGTGTGTGTAGGAAGCACAGTTCTTTGGTTCTGAGCAAGCTCACTGTTCTGGCCCTATAGGAAACACAGGAGAGTAGAAGAGTGCTGTTTTCTCAAAAGCAGAGTGTGTTTCTTGCAAGGCGAGCTAGCGTTTGTTTCCCAGTCCTAAACGGAGTTGAATCCCATGCAGTTTCTGGTCCTACGAGCAAGAGTTGTTTTCTGCTAAGAAGAGTCACTATTGCGCTCCCATTGCCATACACAGTGCAAACAGCACTCGCGTCTGTTCCCAGCAAGTACAGTGTATTGGACTGAAGAGAAGCTACTGTTCTGGTCAGTTTCCTAAGCAGAGTTGAACTAGATATGCCCCGTGTGTGTAGGAAGCACAGTTCTTTTGTTCTGAGCAAGCTCACTGTTCTGGCCCTATAGGAAACACAGGAGAGTAGAAGAGTGCTGTTTTCTCAAAAGCAGAGTGTGTTTCTTGCAAGGCGAGCTAGCGTTTGTTTCCCAGTCCTAAACGGAGTTGAATCCCATGCAGTTTCTGGTCCTACGAGCAAGAGTTGTTTTCTGCTAAGAAGAGTCACTATTGCGCTCCCATTGCCATACACAGTGCAAATAGCACTCGCGTCTGTTCCCAGCAAGTACAGTGTATTGGACTGAAGAGAAGCTACTGTTCTGGTCAGTTTCCTAAGCAGAGTTGAACTAGATATGCCCCGTGTGTGTAGGAAGCACAGTTCTTTTGTTCTGAGCAAGCTCACTGTTCTGGCCCTATAGGAAACACAGGAGAGTAGAAGAGTGCTGTTTTCTCAAAAGCAGAGTGTGTTTCTTGCAAGGCGAGCTAGCGTTTGTTTCCCAGTCCTAAACGGAGTAGAATCCCATGCAGTTTCTGGTCCTACGAGCAAGAGTTGTTTTCTGCTAAGAAGAGTCACTATTGCGCTCCCATTGCCATACACAGTGCAAATAGCACTCGCGTCTGTTCCCAGCAAGTACAGTGTATTGGACTGAAGAGAAGCTACTGTTCTGGTCAGTTTCCTAAGCAGAGTTGAACTAGATATGCCCCGTGTGTGTAGGAAGCACAGTTCTTTTGTTCTGAGCAAGCTCACTGTTCTGGCCCTATAGGAAACACAGGAGAGTAGAAGAGTGCTGTTTTCTCAAAAGCAGAGTGTGTTTCTTGCAAGGCGAGCCAGCGTTTGTTTCCCAGTCCTAAACGGAGTAGAATCCCATGCAGTTTCTGGTCCTACGAGCAAGAGTTGTTTTCTGCTAAGAAGAGTCACTATTGCGCTCCCATTGCCATACACAGTGCAAATAGCACTCGCGTCTGTTCCCAGCAAGTACAGTGTATTGGACTGAAGAGAAGCTACTGTTCTGGTCAGTTTCCTAAGCAGAGTTGAACTAGATATGCCCCGTGTGTGTAGGAAGCACAGTTCTTTGGTTCTGAGCAAGCTCACTGTTCTGGCCCTATAGGAAACACAGGAGAGTAGAAGAGTGCTGTTTTCTCAAAAGCAGAGTGTGTTTCTTGCAAGGCGAGCTAGCGTTTGTTTCCCAGTCCTAAACGGAGTTGAATCCCATGCAGTTTCTGGTCCTACGAGCAAGAGTTGTTTTCTGCTAAGAAGAGTCACTATTGCGCTCCCATTGCCATACACAGTGCAAATAGCACTCGCGTCTGTTCCCAGCAAGTACAGTGTATTGGACTGAAGAGAAGCTACTGTTCTGGTCAGTTTCCTAAGCAGAGTTGAACTAGATATGCCCCGTGTGTGTAGGAAGCACAGTTCTTTTGTTCTGAGCAAGCTCACTGTTCTGGCCCTATAGGAAACACAGGAGAGTAGAAGAGTGCTGTTTTCTCAAAAGCAGAGTGTGTTTCTTGCAAGGCGAGCTAGCGTTTGTTTCCCAGTCCTAAACGGAGTTGAATCCCATGCAGTTTGTGGTCCTACGAGCAAGAGTTGTTTTCTGCTAAGAAGAGTCACTATTGCGCTCCCATTGCCATACACAGTGCAAATAGCACTCGCGTCTGTTCCCAGCAAGTACAGTGTATTGGACTGAAGAGAAGCTACTGTTCTGGTCAGTTTCCTAAGCAGAGTTGAACTAGATATGCCCCGTGTGTGTAGGAAGCACAGTTGTTTTGTTCTGAGCAAGCTCACTGTTCTGGCCCTATAGGAAACACAGGAGAGTAGAAGAGTGCTGTTTTCTCAAAAGCAGAGTGTGTTTCTTGCAAGGCGAGCTAGCGTTTGTTTCCCAGTCCTAAACGGAGTTGAATCCCATGCAGTTTCTGGTCCTACGAGCAAGAGTTGTTTTCTGCTAAGAAGAGTCACTATTGCGCTCCCTTTGCCATACACAGTGCAAATAGCACTCGCGTCTGTTCCCAGCAAGTACAGTGTATTGGACTGAAGAGAAGCTACTGTTCTGGTCAGTTTCCTAAGCAGAGTTGAACTAGATATGCCCCGTGTGTGTAGGAAGCACAGTTCTTTTGTTCTGAGCAAGCTCACTGTTCTGGCCCTATAGGAAACACAGGAGAGTAGAAGAGTGCTGTTTTCTCAAAAGCAGAGTGTGTTTCTTGCAAGGCGAGCTAGCGTTTGTTTCCCAGTCCTAAACGGAGTTGAATCCCATGCAGTTTCTGGTCCTACGAGCAAGAGTTGTTTTCTGCTAAGAAGAGTCACTATTGCGCTCCCATTGCCATACACAGTGCAAATAGCACTCGCGTCTGTTCCCAGCAAGTACAGTGTATTGGACTGAAGAGAAGCTACTGTTCTGGTCAGTTTCCTAAGCAGAGTTGAACTAGATAGGCCCCGTGTGTGTAGGAAGCACAGTTCTTTTGTTCTGAGCAAGCTCACTGTTCTGGCCCTATAGGAAACACAGGAGAGTAGAAGAGTGCTGTTTTCTCAAAAGCAGAGTGTGTTTCTTGCAAGGCGAGCTAGCGTTTGTTTCCCATTCCTAAACGGAGTTGAATCCCATGCAGTTTCTGGTCCTACGAGCAAGAGTTGTTTTCTGCTAAGAAGAGTCACTATTGCGCTCCCATTGCCATACACAGTGCAAATAGCACTCGCGTCTGTTCCCAGCAAGTACAGTGTATTGGACTGAAGAGAAGCTACTGTTCTTGTCAGTTTCCTAAGCAGAGTTGAACTAGATATGTCCCGTGTGTGTAGGAAGCACAGTTCTTTTGTTCTGAGCAAGCTCACTGTTCTGGCCCTATAGGAAACACAGGAGAGTAGAAGAGTGCTGTTTTCTCAAAAGCAGAGTGTGTTTCTTGCAAGGCGAGCTAGCGTTTGTTTCCCAGTCCTAAACGGAGTTGAATCCCATGCAGTTTCTGGTCCTACGAGCAAGAGTTGTTTTCTGCTTAGAAGAGTCACTATTGCGCTCCCATTGCCATACACAGTGCAAATAGCACTCGCGTCTGTTCCCAGCAAGTACAGTGTATTGGACTGAAGAGAAGCTACTGTTCTGGTCAGTTTCCTAAGCAGAGTTGAACTAGATATGCCCCGTGTGTGTAGGAAGCACAGTTGTTTTGTTCTGAGCAAGCTCACTGCTCTGGCCCTATAGGAAACACAGGAGAGTAGAAGAGTGCTGTTTTCTCAAAAGCAGAGTGTGTTTCTTGCAAGGCGAGCTAGCGTTTGTTTCCCAGTCCTAAACGGAGTTGAATCCCATGCAGTTTCTGGTCCTACGAGCAAGAGTTGTTTTCTGCTTAGAAGAGTCACTATTGCGCTCCCATTGCCATACACAGTGCAAATAGCACTCGCGTCTGTTCCCAGCAAGTACAGTGTATTGGACTGAAGAGAAGCTACTGTTCTGGTCAGTTTCCTAAGCAGAGTTGAACTAGATATGCCCCGTGTGTGTAGGAAGCACAGTTGTTTTGTTCTGAGCAAGCTCACTGTTCTGGCCCTATAGGAAACACAGGAGAGTAGAAGAGTGCTGTTTTCTCAAAAGCAGAGTGTGTTTCTTGCAAGGCGAGCTAGCGTTTGTTTCCCAGTCCTAAACGGAGTTGATTCCCATGCAGATTCTGGTCCTACGAGCAAGAGTTGTTTTCTGCTAAGAAGAGTCACTATTGCGCTCCCATTGCCATACACAGTGCAAATAGCACTCGCGTCTGTTCCCAGCAAGTACAGTGTATTGGACTGAAGAGAAGCTACTGTTCTGGTCAGTTTCCTAAGCAGAGTTGAACTAGATATGCCCCGTGTGTGTAGGAAGCACAGTTCTTTGGTTCTGAGCAAGCTCACTGTTCTGGCCCTATAGGAAACACAGGAGAGTAGTAGAGTGCTGTTTTCTCAAAAGCAGAGTGTGTTTCTTGCAAGGCGAGCTAGCGTTTGTTTCCCAGTCCTAAACGGAGTAGAATCCCATGCAGTTTCTGGTCCTACGAGCAAGAGTTGTTTTCTGCTAAGAAGAGTCACTATTGCGCTCCCATTGCCATACACAGTGCAAATAGCACTCGCGTCTGTTCCCAGCAAGTACAGTGTATTGGACTGAAGAGAAGCTACTGTTCTGGTCAGGTTCCTAAGCAGAGTTGAACTAGATATGCCCCGTGTGTGTAGGAAGCACAGTTCTTTTGTTCTGAGCAAGCTCACTGTTCTGGCCCTATAGGAAACACAGGAGAGTAGAAGAGTGCTGTTTTCTCAAAAGCAGAGTGTGTTTCTTGCAAGGCGAGCTAGCGTTTGTTTCCCAGTCCTAAACGGAGTTGAATCCCATGCAGTTCTGGTCCTACGAGCAAGAGGTGTTTTCTGCTAAGAAGAGTCACTATTGCGCTCCCATTGCCATACACAGTGCAAATAGCACTCGCGTCTGTTCCCAGCAAGTACAGTGTATTGGACTGAAGAGAAGCTACTGTTCTGGTCAGTTTCCTAAGCAGAGTTGAACTAGATATGCCCCGTGTGTGTAGGAAGCACAGTTCTTTTGTTCTGAGCAAGCTCACTGTTCTGGCCCTATAGGAAACACAGGAGAGTAGAAGAGTGCTGTTTTCTCAAAAGCAGAGTGTGTTTCTTGCAAGGCGAGCTAGCGTTTGTTTCCCAGTCCTAAACGGAGTTGAATCCCATGCAGATTCTGGTCCTACGAGCAAGAGTTGTTTTCTGCTAAGAAGAGTCACTATTGCGCTCCCATTGCCATACACAGTGCAAATAGCACTCGCGTCTGTTCCCAGCAAGTACAGTGTATTGGACTGAAGAGAAGCTACTGTTCTGGTCAGTTTCCTAAGCAGAGTTGAACTAGATATGCCCCGTGTGTGTAGGAAGCACAGTTCTTTTGTTCTGAGCAAGCTCACTGTTCTGGCACTATAGGAAACACAGGAGAGTACAAGAGTGCTGTTTTCTCAAAAGCAGAGTGTGTTTCTTGAAAGGCGAGCTAGCGTTTGTTTCCCAGTCCTAAACGGAGTAGAATCCCATGCAGTTTCTGGTCTTACGAGCAAGAGTTGTTTTCTGCTAAGAAGAGTCACTATTGCGCTCCCATTGCCATACACAGTGCAAATAGCACTCGCGTCTGTTCCCAGCAAGTACAGTGTATTGGACTGAAGAGAAGCTACTGTTCTGGTCAGTTTCCTAAGCAGAGTTGAACTAGATATGCCCCGTGTGTGTAGGAAGCACAGTTCTTTTGTTCTGAGCAAGCTCACTGTTCTGGCCCTATAGGAAACACAGGAGAGTAGAAGAGTGCTGTTTTCTCAAAAGCAGAGTGTGTTTCTTGCAAGGCGAGCTAGCGTTTGTTTCCCAGTCCTAAACGGAGTTGAATCCCATGCAGTTTCTGGTCCTACGAGCAAGAGTTGTTTTCTGCTAAGAAGAGTCACTATTGTGCTCCCATTGCCATACACAGTGCAAATAGCACTCGCGTCTGTTCCCAGCAAGTACAGTGTATTGGACTGAAGAGAAGCTACTGTTCTGGTCAGTTTCCTAAGCAGAGTTGAACTAGATATGCCGCGTGTGTGTAGGAAGCACAGTTCTTTTGTTCTGAGCAAGCTCACTGTTCTGGCCCTATAGGAAACACAGGAGAGTAGAAGAGTGCTGTTTTCTCAAAAGCAGAGTGTGTTTCTTGCAAGGCGAGCTAGCGTTTGTTTCCCAGTCCTAAACGGAGTTGAATCCCATGCAGTTTCTGGTCCTACGAGCAAGAGTTGTTTTCTGCTTAGAAGAGTCACTATTGTGCTCCCATTGCCATACACAGTGCAAATAGCACTCGCGTCTGTTCCCAGCAAGTACAGTGTATTGGACTGAAGAGAAGCTACTGTTCTGGTCAGTTTCCTAAGCAGAGTTGAACTAGATATGCCCCGTGTGTGTAGGAAGCACAGTTCTTTTGTTCTGAGCAAGCTCACTGTTCTGGCCCTATAGGAAACACAGGAGAGTAGAAGAGTGCTGTTTTCTCAAAAGCAGAGTGTGTTTCTTGCAAGGCCAGCTAGCGTTTGTTTCCCAGTCCTAAACGGAGTTGAATCCCATGCAGTTTGTGGTCCTACGAGCAAGAGTTGTTTTCTGCTAAGAAGAGTCACTATTGTGCTCCCATTGCCATACACAGTGCAAATAGCACTCGCGTCTGTTCCCAGCAAGTACAGTGTATTGGACTGAAGAGAAGCTACTGTTCTGGTCAGTTTCCTAAGCAGAGTTGAACTAGATATGCCCCGTGTGTGTAGCAAGCACAGTTCTTTTGTTCTGAGCAAGCTCACTGTTCTGGCCCTATAGGAAACACAGGAGAGTAGAAGAGTGCTGTTTTCTCAAAAGCAGAGTGTGTTTCTTGCAAGGCGAGCTAGCGTTTGTTTCCCAGTCCTAAACGGAGTAGAATCCCATGCAGTTTCTGGTCCTACGAGCAAGAGTTGTTTTCTGCTAAGAAGAGTCACTATTGCGCTCCCATTGCCATACACAGTGCAAATAGCACTCGCGTCTGTTCCCAGCAAGTACAGTGTATTGGACTGAAGAGAAGCTACTGTTCTGGTCAGTTTCCTAAGCAGAGTTGAACTAGATATGCCCCGTGTGTGTAGGAAGCACAGTTCTTTTGTTCTGAGCAAGCTCACTGTTCTGGCCCTATAGGAAACACAGGAGAGTAGAAGAGTGCTGTTTTCTCAAAAGCAGAGTGTGTTTCTTGCAAGGCGAGCTAGCGTTTGTTTCCCAGTCCTAAACGGAGTTGAATCCCATGCAGTTTCTGGTCCTACGAGCAAGAGTTGTTTTCTGCTAAGAAGAGTCACTATTGTGCTCCCATTGCCATACACAGTGCAAATAGCACTCGCGTCTGTTCCCAGCAAGTACAGTGTATTGGACTGAAGAGAAGCTACTGTTCTTGTCAGTTTCCTAAGCAGAGTTGAACTAGATATGCCCCGTGTGTGTAGGAAGCACAGTTCTTTTGTTCTGAGCAAGCTCACTGTTCTGGCCCTATAGGAAACACAGGAGAGTAGAAGAGTGCTGTTTTCTCAAAAGCAGAGTGTGTTTCTTGCAAGGCGAGCTAGCGTTTGTTTCCCAGTCCTAAACGGAGTTGAATCCCATGCAGTTTCTGGTCCTACGAGCAAGAGTTGTTTTCTGCTTAGAAGAGTCACTATTGCGCTCCCATTGCCATACACAGTGCAAATAGCACTCGCGTCTGTTCCCAGCAAGTACAGTGTATTGGACTGAAGAGAAGCTACTGTTCTGGTCAGTTTCCTAAGCAGAGTTGAACTAGATATGCCCCGTCTGTGTAGCAAGCACAGTTCTTTTGTTCTGAGCAAGCTCACTGTTCTGGCCCTATAGGAAACACAGGAGAGTAGAAGAGTGCTGTTTTCTCAAAAGCAGAGTGTGTTTCTTGCAAGGCGAGCTAGCGTTTGTTTCCCAGTCCTAAACGGAGTTGAATCCCATGCAGTTTCTGGTCCTACGAGCAAGAGTTGTTTTCTGCTAAGAAGAGTCACTATTGTGCTCCCATTGCCATACACAGTGCAAATAGCACTCGCGTCTGTTCCCAGCAAGTACAGTGTATTGGACTGAAGAGAAGCTACTGTTCTGGTCAGTTTCCTAAGCAGAGTTGAACTAGATATGCCGCGTGTGTGTAGGAAGCACAGTTCTTTTGTTCTGAGCAAGCTCACTGTTCTGGCCCTATAGGAAACACAGGAGAGTAGAAGAGTGCTGTTTTCTCAAAAGCAGAGTGTGTTTCTTGCAAGGCGAGCTAGCGTTTGTTTCCCAGTCCTAAACGGAGTTGAATCCCATGCAGTTTCTGGTCCTACGAGCAAGAGTTGTTTTCTGCTTAGAAGAGTCACTATTGTGCTCCCATTGCCATACACAGTGCAAATAGCACTCGCGTCTGTTCCCAGCAAGTACAGTGTATTGGACTGAAGAGAAGCTACTGTTCTGGTCAGTTTCCTAAGCAGAGTTGAACTAGATATGCCCCGTGTGTGTAGGAAGCACAGTTCTTTTGTTCTGAGCAAGCTCACTGTTCTGGCCCTATAGGAAACACAGGAGAGTAGAAGAGTGCTGTTTTCTCAAAAGCAGAGTGTGTTTCTTGCAAGGCCAGCTAGCGTTTGTTTCCCAGTCCTAAACGGAGTTGAATCCCATGCAGTTTGTGGTCCTACGAGCAAGAGTTGTTTTCTGCTAAGAAGAGTCACTATTGTGCTCCCATTGCCATACACAGTGCAAATAGCACTCGCGTCTGTTCCCAGCAAGTACAGTGTATTGGACTGAAGAGAAGCTACTGTTCTGGTCAGTTTCCTAAGCAGAGTTGAACTAGATATGCCCCGTGTGTGTAGCAAGCACAGTTCTTTTGTTCTGAGCAAGCTCACTGTTCTGGCCCTATAGGAAACACAGGAGAGTAGAAGAGTGCTGTTTTCTCAAAAGCAGAGTGTGTTTCTTGCAAGGCGAGCTAGCGTTTGTTTCCCAGTCCTAAACGGAGTTGAATCCCATGCAGTTTCTGGTCCTACGAGCAAGAGTTGTTTTCTGCTAAGAAGAGTCACTATTGCGCTCCCATTGCCATACACAGTGCAAATAGCACTCGCGTCTGTTCCCAGCAAGTACAGTGTATTGGACTGAAGAGAAGCTACTGTTCTGGTCAGTTTCCTAAGCAGAGTTGAACTAGATATGCCCCGTGTGTGTAGGAAGCACAGTTCTTTTGTTCTGAGCAAGCTCACTGTTCTGGCCCTATAGGAAACACAGGAGAGTAGAAGAGTGCTGTTTTCTCAAAAGCAGAGTGTGTTTCTTGCAAGGCGAGCTAGCGTTTGTTTCCCAGTCCTAAACGGAGTTGAATCCCA
>NW_026738346.1:0-19573 GCF_949786415.1 Peromyscus eremicus
ACAGTAGAGTATAAGAGTGCTCTTTTCTCAAAAGCAGAGTGTGTTTCTTGTAAGGCTAGCTAGAGTTTGTTTCCCAGTCCTAAATGGAGTTGAATCCCATGCAGTTTCTGGTCCTACGAACCAGAGTTGTTTTCTGGTAAGAGGAGTCACTATTGTGCTCCCATTGCCATACACAGTACAAATAGCACTCGTGTCTGTTCCCAGCAAGTACAGTGGATTGGAATGAAGAGAAGCTACTGGTCTTGTCAGTTTCATAAGCGGAGTTGAACTAGATATGGCCCGTGTGTGTAGGAAGATCAGATCTTTTGTTCTGAGCAAGCTCACTGTTCGGACCCCATAGGAAACACAGTAGAGTAGAAGAGTGCTCTTTTCTCAAAAGCAGAGTGTGTTTCATGTAAGGCGAGCTAGCATTTGTTTCCCAGTCCTAAATGGAGTTGAATCAAATGCAGTTTCTGGTCCTACGAGCAAGAGTTGTTTTCTGGTAAGAAGAGTCACTATTGTGCTCCAAATGCCATACACAGTGCAAATATCACTCGCGTCTGTTCCCAGCAAGTACCATGTATCGGACTGAAGAGGATCTACTGTTCTTGTCAGTTTCCCAAGCAGAGTTGAATGAGATGTGGTCCGTGCGTGTAGGAATCACAGTTCTTTTGTTCTGAGCAAGCTAACTGTTTGGACCCCATTGAAAACACAGTTGAGTAGAAGAGTGCTCTTTTCTCTAAAGCAGAGTGTTTTTCTTGTAAGGTGAGCTCGAGTTTGTTTCCCAGTCCTAAATGGAGTTGAGTCACATGCAGTTTTTGGTCCTACGAGCAAGAGTTGTTTTCTGGTAAGAAGAGTCACTATTGCGCTCCAAATGCCATACACAATGCAAATAGCACTCGCGTCTCTTCCCTTCAAGTACAGTGTATTGGACTGAATAGGAACTACTGTTCTTGTCAGTTTCCTCAGCAGAGTTGAAGTAGATATGGTCCGTGCGTGTAGGAATCACAGTTCTTTTGTTCTGAGCAAGCTCACTGTTTGGACCCCATTGAAAACACAGTAGAGTAGAAGAGTGCTCTTTTCTCAAAAGCAGAGTGTGTTTCTTGTAAGGCAAGCTAGACTTGTTTCCCAGTCCTAAATGGAGTTGAATCACATGCAGTTTCTGGTCCTACGAACCAGAGTTGTTTTCTGGTAAGAGGAGCCACTATTGCGCTCCCATTGCCATACACAGTGCAAATAGCACTAGCATCTGTTCCCAGCAAGTACAGAGTATTGACTGAAGAGAAGCTACTGTTCTTGTCAGTTTCCTAAGGGGAGTTGAACTAGTCATGGCCCGTGTGTGTCGGAAGCACAGTTCTTTTGTTCTGAGCAATCTCACTGTTCTGGCCCTATAGGAAACACAGTAGAGTAGAAGAGTGCTCTTTTCTCAAAAGCAGAGTGTTTTTCTTGTAACGCGAGCTAGAGTTTGTTTCCCAGTCCTAAATGGAGTTGAGACACATGCAGTTTTTGGTCCTACGAGCAAGAGTTTTTTTCTGGTAAGGAAAGTCACTATTGCGCTCGCATTGCCATACACAGTGCAAATAGCACTTGCGTGTGATCCCAGCAAATACAGTGTATTGGACTGAAGAGGATCTACTGTTCTTGTCAGTTTCCTAAGCAGAGTTGAACTAGATATGGCCCGTGTGAAGGAAGCACAGTTCTTTTGTTCTGATCAAGCTCACTGTTCTGGCCCTATAGGAAAGACAGTAGTGTAGAAGAGTGCTCTTTTCTCTAAAGCAGAGTGTGTTTCTTGTAAGGTGAGCTCGCGTTTGTTTCCCAGTCCTAAATGGAGTTGAGTCACATGCAGTTTTTGGTCCTACGAGCAAGAGTTGTTTTCTGGTAAGAAGAGTCACTATTGCGCTCCAATTGCCATACACAGTGCAAATAGCACTCGCGTCTGTTCCCAGCTAGTACAGTGTATTGGACTGAATAGAAGCTATTGTTCTTGTCAGTTTCCTAAGCAGAGTTGAACTAGATATGGCCCGTGTGAAGGAAGCACAGTTCTTTTGTTCTGATCAAGCTCACTGTTCTGGCCCTATAGGAAACACAGTAGTGTAGAAGAGTGCTCTTTTCTCTAAAGCAGAGTGTGTTTCTTGTAAGGTGAGCTCGCGTTTGTTTCCCAGTCCTAAATGGAGTTGAGTCACATGCAGTTTTTGGTCCTACGAGCAAGAGTTGTTTTCTGGTAAGAAGAGTCACTATTGCGCTCCAATTGCCATACACAGTGCAAATAGCACTCGCGTCTGTTCCCAGCTAGTACAGTGTATTGGACTGAATAGAAGCTATTGTTCTTGTCAGTTTCCTAAGCAGAGTTGAACTAGATATGGTCCGTGTGTGTAGGAAGCACAGTTCTTTTGTTCTGAGCAAGCTCACTGTTCTGGCCCTATAGGAAACACAGAAGAGTAGAAGAGTGCTCTTTTCTCAAAAGCAGAGTGTGTTTCTTGTAAGGCGAGCTAGCGTTTGCTTCACAGTCCTAAATGGAGTTGAGTCACATGCAGTTTTTGGTCCTACGAGCAAGAGTTGTTTTCTGGTAAGAATAGTCACTATTGCGCTCCAAATGCCATACACAGTGCAAATAGCACTCGCGTTTGTTCCCTTCAAGTACAGTGTATTGGACTGAATAGGAACTATTGTTCTTGTCAGTTTCCTAAGCAGAGTTGAAGTAGATATGGTCCCTGTGTGTAGGAATCACAGTTCTTTGGTTCTGAGCAAGCTCACTGTTTTGGCCCTATAGGAAACACTTTAGAGTAGATGAGTGCTCTTTTCTCAAAAGCAGAGTGTGTTTGTTGTAAGGCAAGCTAGAGTTTGTTTCCCAGGCATAAATGGAGTTGAATCACATGCAGTTTCTGGTCCTACGAACCAGAGTTGTTTTCTGGTAAGAATAGTCACTATTGCGCTCCCACTGCCTTACACAGTGCAAATAGCACTCGCGTTTGTTCCCAGCAAGTACAGTGTGTTGGACTGAAGAGAAGCTACCGTTCTTGTCAGTTTCCTAAGGGGAGTTGAACTAGATATGGCCCGTGTGTGTCGGAAGCACAGTTCTTTTGTTCTGAGCAAGCACACTGTTTTGGCCCTATAGGAAACACAGTAGAGTATAAGAGTGCTCTTTTCTCAAAAGCAGAGTGTGTTTCTTGTAAGGCTAGCTAGAGTTTGTTTCCCAGTCCTAAATGGAGTTGAATCCCATGCAGTTTCTGGTCCTACGAACCAGAGTTGTTTTCTGGTAAGAGGAGTCACTATTGTGCTCCCATTGCCATACACAGTACAAATAGCACTCGTGTCTGTTCCCAGCAAGTACAGTGGATTGGAATGAAGAGAAGCTACTGGTCTTGTCAGTTTCATAAGCGGAGTTGAACTAGATATGGCCCGTGTGAAGGAAGCACAGTTCTTTTGTTCTGATCAAGCTCACTGTTCTGGCCCTAGAGGAAACACAGTAGAGTAGAAGAGTGCTCTTTTCTCAAAAGCAGAGTGTTTTTCTTGTAAGGTGAGCTAGCGTTTGTTTCCCAGTCCTAAATGGAGTTGAGACACATGCAGTTTTTGGTCCTACGAGCAATAGTTTTTTTCTGGTAATAAGAGTCACTAATGCACTCCCATTGCCATATACAGTGCAAATAGCACTTGCATCATTTCCCAGCAAGTACAGTGTATTGGACTGAAGAGGATCTACTGTTCTTGTCAGTTTCCTAAGCAGAGTTGAACTAGATATGGCCCGTGTGAAGGAAGCACAGTTCTTTTGTTCTGATCAAGCTCACTGTTCTGGCCCTATAGGAAACACAGTAGTGTAGAAGAGTGCTCTTTTCTCTAAAGCAGAGTGTGTTTCTTGTAAGGCGAGCTCGCATTTGTTTCCCAGTCCTAAATGGAGTTGAATCAAATGCAGTTTCTCGTCCTACGAGCAAGAGTTGTTTTCTGGTAAGGAAAGTCACTATTGTGCTTCCACTGCCATACACAGTGCAAATAGCACTCGCGTGTGTTCCCAGCTAGTACAGTGTATCGGACTGAAGAGGAGCTACTGTTCTTGTGAGTTTCCTAAGCAGAGTTGAACTAGATATGGTCCGTGTGTGTAGGAAGAACAGTTCTTATGTTCTGAGCAAGCTCACTCTTCTGGCCCTATAGGAAACACAGTAGAGTAGAAGAGTGCTCTTTTCTCTAAAGCAGAGTGTGTTTCTTGTAAGGCGAGCTCGCGTTTGTTTCCCAGTCCTAAATGGAGTTGAGTCACATGCAGTTTTTGGTCCTACGAGCAAGAGTTGTTTTCTGTTAAGAAGAGTCACTATTGTGCTCCAAATGCCATACTCAGTGCAAATGGCACTCAGGTCTGTTCCCAGCAAGTACAGTGTATTGGAATGAAGAGGAGTTACTATTCTTGTCAGTTTCCTAAGCAGAATTGAACTAGATATGGCCGTGTGTGTAGGAATCACAGTTTTTTTGTTCTGAGCAAGCTCACTGTTTGGACCCCATAGGAAACACAGTAGAGTAGAAGAGTGCTCTTTTCTCTAAAGCAGAGTGTTTTTCTTTTAAGGCGAGCTCGCGTTTGTTTCCCAGTCCTAAATGGAGTTGAGTCACATACAGTTTTTGATCCTACGAGCAAGAGTTGTTTTTCTAGTAAGTAGAGTCACTATTGCGCTCCAAATGCCATACACAATGCAAATAGCACTCGCGTCTCTTCCCTTCAAGTACAGTGTATTGGACTGAATAGGAACTACTGTTCTTGTCAGTTTCCTCAGCAGAGTTGAAGTAGATATGGTCCGTGCGTGTAGGAATCACAGTTCTTTTGTTCTGAGCAAGCTCACTGTTTTGGCCCTATAGGAAACACTGTAGAATAGAAGAGTGCTCTTTTCTCAAAAGCAGAGTGTGTTTCTTGTAAGGCAAGCTAGAGTTTGTTTCCCAGGCCTAAATGGAGTTGAATCACATGCAGTTTCTGGTCCTACGAACCAGAGTTGTTTTCTGGTAAGAGGAGCCACTATTGCGCTCCCACTGCCATACACAGTGCAAATAGCACTCACGTCTGTTCCCAGCAAGTACAGTGTGTGGGACTGAAGAGAACCTACTGTTCTTGTCAGTTTCCTAAGGGGAGTTGAACTAGATATGGCCCGTGTGTGTCAGAAGCACAGTTCTTTTGTTCTGAGCAAGCTCACTGTTCTGGCCCTATAAGAAACACAGTAGAGTAGAAGAGTGCTCTTTTCTCAAAAGCAGAATGTGTTTCTTGTAAGGCTAGCTAGAGTTTGTTTCCCAGTCCTAAATGGAGTTGAATCACATGAAGTTTCTAGTCCTACGAACCAGAGTTGTTTTCTGGTAAGAGGAATCACTATTGTGCTCCCATTGCCATACACAGTACAAATAGCACTCGTGTCTGTTCCCAGCAAGTACAGTGTATTGGACTGAAGAGGAGCTACTGTTCTTGTCAGTTTCCTAAGGAGAGTTGAACTAGATATGGCCCGTGTGAAGGAAGCACAGTTCTTTTGTTCTGATCAAGCTCACTCTTCTGGCCCTAGATGAAACACAGTAGAGTAGAAGAGTCCTCTTTTCTCAAAAGCAGAGTGTTTTTCTTTTAAGGCGAGCTAGCGTTTGTTTCCCAGTCCTAAATGGATTTGAGACACATGCAGTTTTTCTTCCTATGATCAAGAGTTTTTTTCTGGTAATAAGAGTCACTAATGCACTCCCATTGCTATACACAGTGCAAATAGCACTTGCATCGTTTCCCAGAAAGTACAGTGAATTGGACTGAAGAGGATCTACTGTTCTTGTCAGTTTCCTATGCAGAGTTGAACTAGATATGGCCCGTGTGTGTAGGAAGATCAGATCTTTTGTTCTGAGCAATCTCACTGTTCGGACCCCATAGGAAACACAGTAGAGTAGAAGAGTGCTCTTTTCTCAAAAGCAGAGTCTGTTTCATGTAAGGCGAGCTAGCATTTGTTTCCCAGTCCTAAATGGAGTTGAATCAAATGCAGTTTCTGGTCCTACGAACAAGAGTTGTTTTCTGGTAAGGAAAGTCACTATTGCGCTCCCATTGCCATACACAGTGCAAATAGCACTCGCGTGTATTCCCAGCTAGTACAGTGTATCGGACTGAAGAGGAGCTACTGTTCTTGTCAGTTTCTAAAGCAGAGTTGAACTAGATATGGTCCGTGTGTAGGAAGCACAGTTCTTATGTTCTGAGCAAGCTCACTCTTCTGGCCCTATAGGAAACACAGTAGAGTAGAAGAGTGCTCTTTTCTCTAAAGCAGAGTGTGTTTCTTGTAAGGCGAGCTCGCGTTCGTTTCCCAGTCCTAAAAGGAGTTGAGTCACATGCAGTTTTTGGTCCTACGAGCAAGAGTTCTTTTCTGGTAAGAAGAGTCACTATTGTGCTCCAATAGCCATACACAGTGCAAATAGCACTCGCGTCTGTTCCCAGCAAGTACAGTGTATTGGACTGAATAGGAGCTACTGTTCTTGTCAGTTTCCTAAGCAGAGTTGAACTAGATATGGTCTGTGTGTGTAGGAAGCACAGTTCTTTTGTTCTCAGCAAGCTCACTGTTCTGGCCCTATAGGAAACAGAGTAGAGTAGAAAAGTGCTCTTTTCTCAAAAGCAGAGTGTGTTTCCTGTAAGGCGAGCTAGAGTTTGTTTCCCAGTTCTAAATGGAGTTGAATCACATGCAGTTTCTGGTCCTACGAACCAGAGTTGTTTTCTGGTAAGAGGAGTCACTACTGCGCTCCCATTGCCATATACAGTGCTAATAGCACTCACGTCTGTTCCCAGCTGGTACAGTGTATTAGAATGAAAGGAAGCTACTGTTCTTGTCAGTTTCCTAAGAGGAGTTGAACTAGATATGGCCCGTGTGTGTAGGAAGCACAGTTCTTTTGTTCTGAGCAAGCTCACTCTTCTGGCCCTATAGGAAACACACTAGAGTAGAAGAGTGCTCTTTTCTCAAAATCAGAGTGTGTTTCTTGTAAGGCGAGCGAGTGTTTGTTTCCCAGTCCTAAATGGAGTTGAATCACATGCAGTTTCTGGTCCTAGGAACCAGAGTTGTTTTCTGGTAAGAGGAGTCACTATTGCGCTCCAATTGCTATACACAGTGCAAATAGCACTCGCGTCTGTTCCCAACAAGTACAGTGTATTGGACTGAAGAGAAGCTACTGTTCTTGTCAGTTTCCTAAGGGGAGTTGAACTAGATATGGCCCGTGTGTGTAGGAAGCACAGTTCTTTTGTTCTGAGCAAGCTAACTGTTCTGGCCCTATAGGAAACGCAGTAGAGTAGAAGGGTGCTCTTTTCTCAAAAGCAGAGTGTGTTTTTTGTAAGGCGAGCTAGAGTTTGTTTCCCAGTCCTAAATGGAGTTGAATCACATGCAGTTTCTGGTCCTATGAATGAGAGTTGTTTTCTGGTAAGAGGAGTCACTATTGTGCTCCCATTGCCATACACAGTGCAAATAGCACTCGCGTCTGTTCCCAGCAAGTACAGTGTATTGGCGTCAAGAGAAGCTACTGTTATTGTCAGTTTCCTAAGCGGAGTTGAACTAGATATGGCCCGTGTGTGTAGAAAGCACAGTTCATTTGTTCTGAGCAAGCTCACTGTTCTGGTCCTATAGGAAACACAGTAGAGTAGAAGAGTGCTCCTTTCTCAAAAGCAGAGTGTGTTTTTTGTAAGGCGAGCTAGTGTTTCTTTCCCAGTCCTAAATGGAGTTGAATCACATGCAGTTTCTGGTCCTATGAGCAAGAGTTGTTTTCTGGTAAGAAGAGTCACTATTGTGCTCCAAATGCCATACACAGTGCAAATATCACTCGCGTCTGTTCCCAGCAAGTACAGTGTATCGGAGTGAAGAGGAGCTACTGTTCTTGTCAGTTTCCCAAGCAGAGTTGAACGAGATATGGCCAATGTGTGTAGGAAGAAGAGTTCTTTTCTTCTGAGCCAGCTCACTGTTTGGACCCCATAGTAAACACAGTAGAGTAGAAGAGTGCTCTTTTCTCTAAAGCAGAGTGTTTTTCTTGTAAGGTGAGCTCAAGTTTGTTTCCCAGTCCTAAATGGAGTTGAGTCACATGCAGTTTTTGGTCCTACGAGCAAGAGTTGTTTTCTGGTAAGAAGAGTCACTATTGAGCTCCAAATGCCATACACAATGCAAATAGCACTCACGTCTCTTCCCTTCAAGTACAGTGTATTGGACTGAATAGGAACTACTGTTCTTGTCAGTTTCCTCAGCAGAGTTGAAGTAGATATGGTCCGTGCGAGTAGGAATCACAGTTCTTTTGTTCTGAGCAAGCTCACTGTTTGGACCCCATTGGAAATACAGTAGGGTAGAAGAGTGCTCTTTTCTCAAAAGCAGAGTGTGTTTCTTGTAAGGCAAGCTAGCGTTTGTTTTCCAGTCCTAAATGGAGTTGAATCACACGCAGTTTCTGGTCCTACGAGCAAGAGTTGTTTTCTGGTAAGGAAAGTCACTATTGTACTCCCATTGCCATACATAGTGCAAATAGCACTCGGTCCGTTCCCAGCAAGTACAGTGTATCGGACTGAAGAGGAGCTACTGTTCTTGTCAGTTTCCTAAGCAGAGTTGAACTAGATATAGCCCGTGTGAAGGAAGCACAGTTCTTTTGTTCTGAGCAAGCTCACTGTTCTGGCCCTATAGGAAACACTGTAGAGTAGAAGAGTGCTCTTTTCTCAAAAGCAGAGTGTGTTTCTTGTAAGGCAAGCTAGACTTGTTTCCCAGTCCTAAATGGAGTTGAATCACATGCAGTTTCTGGTCCTACGAACCAGAGTTGTTTTCTGGTAAGAGGAGCCACTATTGTGCTCCCATTGCCATACACAGTGCAAATAGCACTCGCGTCTGTTCCCAGCAAGTACAGTGTATTGGACTGAAGAGAAGCTACTGTTCTTGTCAGTTTCCTAAGCAGAGTTGAACTAGATATGGTCCGTGTGTGTAGGAAGCACAGTTCTTTTGTTCTGAGCAAGCTCACTGTTTTGGCCCTATAGGAAACACAGTAGAGTAGAAGAGTGCTCTTTTCTCAAAAGCAGAGTGTGTTTTTTGTAAGGCGAGCTAGAGTTTGTTTCCCAGTCCTAAATGGATTTGAATCACATGCAGCTTCTGGTCCTAAGAGCAAGAGTTGTTTTCTGGTAAGAAGAGGCACTATTGCGCTCCCATTGCCATACACAGCACAAATAGCACTCGCCTCTGTTCCCAGCAAGTACATTGTATGGGACTGAAGAGAAGCTACTGTTCTTGTCAGTTTCGTAAGCATAGTTGAACTAGATATGGCCCGTGTATGTAGGAAGCACAGTTCTTTTGTTCTGAGCAATCTCACTGTTCTGGCCCTATAGGAAACACAGTAGAGTAGAAGAGTGCTCTTTTCTCAAAAGCAGAGTGTGTTTCTTGTAAGGCTAGCTAGAGTTTGTTTCCCAGTCCGAAATGGAGTTGAATTACATGCAGTTTCTAGTCCTACGAACCAGAGTTGTTTTCTGGTAAGAGGATTCACTATTGCGCTCCCATTGCCATACACAGTGCAAATAGCACTCGCGTCTGTTCCCAGCAAGTACAGAGTATCGGACTGAAGAGGAGCTACTGTTCTTGGCAGTTTCCTAAGCAGAGTTGAACTAGATATGGCCCGTGTGAAGAAAGCACAGTTCTTTTGTTCTGATCAAGCTCACTGTTCTGGCCCTAGAGGAAACACAGTAGAGTAGAAGAGTGCTCTTTTCTCAAAAGCAGAGTGTTTTTCTTGTAAGGCGAGCTAGCGTGTGTTTCCCAGTCCTAAATGGAGTTGAGCCACATGCAGTTTTTGGTCCTACGAGCAAGAGTTGTTTTCTGGTAATAAGAGTCACTAATGCACTCCCATTGCCATATACAGTGCAAATAGCACTTGCATCATTTGACAGCAAGTACAGTGTATTGGACTGAAGAGGATCTACTGTTCTTGTCAGTTTCCTATGCAGCGTTGAACTAGATATGGCACGTGTGTGTGGGAAGATCAGATCATTTGTTCTGAGCAAGCTCACTGTTCGGACCCCATAGGAAACACAGTAGAGTAGAAGAGTGCTCTTTTCTCAAAAGCAGAGTGTGTTTCATGTAGGCGCACTAGCATTTGTTTCCCAGTCCTAAATGGAGTTGAATCAAATGCAGTTTCTGGTCCTTCGAGCAAGAGTTGTTTTCTGGTAAGGAAAGTCACTATTGCGCTCCCTTTGCCATACACAGTGCAAATAGCACAAGCGTGTGTTCCCAGCTAGTACAGTGTATCGGAATGAAGAGGAGCAACTGTTCTTCTCAGTTTCCTAAGCAGAGTTATACTAGATATGGTCCATGTGTGTAGGAAGCACAGTTCTTTTGTTCTGAGCAAGCTCACTGTTGTGGCACTATAGGAAACACAGTAGAGTAGAAGAGTGCTCTTTTCTCAAAAGCAGAGTGTGTTTCTTGTAAGGCGAGCGAGTGTTTTTTTCCTAGTCCTAAATGGAGTTGAATCACATGCAGTTTCTGGTCCTAGGAACCAGAGTTGTTTTCTGGTAAGAGGAGTCAATATTGCGCTCCTATTGCTATACACAGTGCAAATAGCACTCGCGTCTGTTCCCAGCAAGTACAGTGTATTGGACTGAAGAGAAGCTACTGTTCTTGTCAGTTTCCTAAGGGGAGTTGAACTAGATATGGCCCGTGTGTGTCGGAAGCACAGTACTTTTGTTCTGAGCAAGCTCACTGTTCTGGCCCTATAGGAAACACAGTAGAGTAGAAGGGTGCTCTTTTCTCAAAAGCAGAGTGTGTTTCTTGTAAGGCGAGCTAGAGTTTGTTTCCCAGTCCTAAATGGAGTTGAATCACATGCAGTTTCTGGTCCTACGAGCAAGAGTTGGTTTCTGGTAAGAAGAGTCACTATTGCGCTCCCATTGCCATGCACAGTGTAAATAGCACTCGGTCTGTTCCCAGCAAATACAGTGTATTGGACTGAAGAGAAGCTACTGTTCTTGTCAGTTTCCTAAGGGGTGTTGAACTAGATATGGCCCGTGTATGTAGGAAGCACAGTTCTTTTGTTCTGAGCAAGCTCACTTTTCTGGCTCTATAGGAAACACAGTAGAGTAGAAGAGTGCTCTTTTCTCAAAAGCAGAGTGTGTTTTTTGTAAGGCGAGCTAGAGTTTGTTTTCCAGTCCTAAATAGAGTTGAATCACATGCAGTTTCTGGTCCTATGAACGAGAGTTGTTTTCTGGTAAGAGGGGTCACTATTGTGCTCCCGTTGCCATACACAGTGCAAATAGCACTCGCGTCTGTTCCCAGCAAGTACAGTGTATTGGACTCAAGAGAAGCTACTGTTCTTGTCAGTTTCCTAAGCGGAGTTGAACTAGATATGGCCCGTGTGTGTAGAAAGCACAGTTCTTTGTTCTGAGCAAGCTCACTGTTCTGGCCCTATAGGAAACACAGTAGAGTAGAAGAGTGCTCCTTTCTCAAAAGCAGAGTGTGTTTTTTGTAAGGCGAGCTAGTGTTTCTTTCCCAGTCCTAAATGGAGTTGAATCACATGCAGTTTCTGGTCCTATGAGCAAGAGATGTTTTCTGGTAAGAAGAGTCACTATTGTGCTGCCATTGCCATACACAGCACAAATAGCACTCGTGTCTGTTCCCAGCAAGTAAAGTGTATTGGACTGAAGAGAAACCACTGTTCTTGTCAGTTTCGTAAGCGTAGTTGAACTAGATATGGCCCGTGTGTGTAGGAAGCACAGTTCTTTTGTTCTGAGCAATCTCACTGTTCTGGCCCTATAGGAAACACAGTAGAGTAGAAGAGTGCTCTTTTCTCAAAAGCAGAGTGTGTTTCTTGTAAGGCTAGCTAGAGTTTGTTTCCCAGTCCTAAATGGAGTTGAATCACATGCAGTTTCTAGTCCTACGAACCAGAGTTGTTTTCTGGTAAGAGGAGTCACTATTGCGCTCCCATTGCCATACACAGTGCAAATAGCACTCGCGTCTGTTCCCAGCAAGTACAGTGTATTGGACTGAAGAGGAGCTACTGTTCTTGTCAGTATCCTAAGCAGAGTTGAACTAGATATGGCCCATGTGAAGGAAGCACAGTTCTTTTGTTCTGATCAAGCTCACTGTTCTGGCCCTAAGGAAACACAGTAGAGTAGAAGAATGCTCTTTTCTCAAAAGCAGAGTGTTTTTCTTTTAAGGTGAGCTAGCGTTTGTTTCCCAGTCCTAAATGGAGTTGAGACACATGGAGTTTTTGGTCCTACGAGCACGAGTTTTTTTCTGATAATAAGAGTCACTAATGCACTCCCATTGCCATATACACTGCAAATAGCACTTGCATCATTTCCCAGCAAGTACAGTGTATTGGACTGAAGAGGATCTACTGTTTTTGTCAGTTTCCTAAGCAGAGTTGAACTAGATATGGCCCGTGTGAAGGAAGCACAGTTCTTTTGTTCTGATCAAGCTCACTGTTCTGGCCCTATAGGAAACACAGTAGTGTAGAAGAGTGCTCTTTTCTCTAAAGCAGAGTGTGTTTCTTGTAAGGCGAGCTCGCGTTTGTTTCCCAGTCCTAAATGGAGTTGAATCAAATGCAGTTTCTTGTCCTACGAGCAAGAGTTGTTTTCTGGTAAGGAAAGTCACTATTGTGCTCCCACTGCCATACACAGTGCAAAAAGCACTCGCGTGTGTTCCAAGCTAGTACAGTGTATCGGACTGAAGAGGAGCTACTGTTCTTGTCAGTTTCCTAAGCAGAGTTGAACTAGATATGGCCCATGTGAAGGAAGCACAGTTCTTTTGTTCTGAGCAAGCTCACTGTTCTGGCCCTATAGGAAACACTGTAGAGTAGAAGAGTGCTCTTTTCTCAAAAGCAGAGTGTGTTTCTTGTAAGGCAAGCTAGACTTGTTTCCAAGTCCTAAATGGAGTTGAATCACATGCAGTTTCTGGTCCTACGAACCAGAGTTGTTTTCTGGTAAGAGGAGCCACTATTATGCTCCTATTGCCATATACAGTGCAAATAGCACTCGCGTCTGTTCCCAGCAAGTACAGTGTATTGGACTCAAGAGAAGCTACTGTTCTTGTCAGTTTCCTAAGCAGAGTTGAACTAGATATGGTCCGTGTGTGTAGGAAGCACAGTTCTTTTGTTCTGAGCAAGCTCACTGTTTTGGCCCTATAGGAAACACAGTAGAGTAGAAGAGTGTTCTTTTCTCAAAAGCAGAGTGTGTTTTTTGTAAGGCGAGCTAGTGTTTCTTTCCCAGTCCTAAATGGAGTTGAATCACATGCAGTTTCTGGTCCTATGAGCAAGAGTTGTTTTCTGGTAAGAAGAGTCACTATTGTGCTCCAAATGCCATACACAGTGCAAATATCACTCGCGTCTGTTCCCAGCAAGTACAGTGTATCGGACTGAATAGGAGCTACTGTTCTTGTCAGTTTCCCAAGCAGAGTTGAACGAGATATGGCCCGTGTGTGTAGGAAGAACAGTTCTTTTGTTCTGAGCCAGCTCACTGTTTGGACCCCATAGGAAACACAGTAGAGTAGAAGAGTGCTCTTTTCTCTAAAGCAGAGTGTTTTTCTTGTAAGGTGAGCTCGAGTTTGTTTCCCAGTCCTAAATGGAGTTGAGTCACATGCAATTTTTGGTCCTACGAGCAAGAATTGTTTTCTGGTAAGAAGAGTCACTATTGAGCTCCAAATGCCATACACAATGCAAATAGCACTCGCGTCTCTTCCCTTCAAGTACAGTGTATTGGACTGAACAGGAACTACTGTTCTTGTCAGTTTCCTCAGCAGAGTTGAAGTAGATATGGTCCGTGCGTGTAGGAATCACAGTTTATTTGTTCTGAGCAAGCTCACTGTTTGGACACCATTGGAAACACAGTAGAGTAGAAGAGTGCTCTTTTCTCAAAAGCAGAGTGTGTTTCTTGTAAGGCAAGCTAGCGTTTGTTTTCCAGTCCTAAATGGAGTTGAATCACATGCAGTTTCTGGTCCTACGTGCAAGAGTTGTTTTCTGGTAAGGAAAGTCACTATTGCACTCCCATTGCCATACATAGTGCAAATAGCACTCGGTCCGTTCCCAGCAAGTACAGTGTATTGGACTGAAGAGGAGCTACTGTTCTTGTCAGTTTCCTAAGCAGAGTTGAACTAGATATAGCCGGTGTGAAGGAAGCACAGTTCTTTTGTTCTGAGCCAGCTCACTCTTCTGGCCCTATAGGAAACACTGTAGAGTAGAAGAGTGCTCTTTTCTCAAAAGCAGAGTGTGTTTCTTGTAAGGCAAGCTAGACTTGTTTCCCAGTCATAAATGGAGTTGAATCACATGCAGTTTCTGGTCCTACGAACCAGAGTTGTTTTCTGGTAAGAGAAGCCACTATTGTGCTGCCATTGCCATACACAGCGCAAATAGCACTCGTGTCTGTTCCCAGCAAGTAAAGTGTATTGGACTGAAGAGAAACCACTGTTCTTGTCAGTTTCGTAAGCGTAGTTGAACTAGATATGGCCCGTGTGTGTAGGAAGCACAGTTCTTTTGTTCTGAGCAATCTCACTGTTCTGGCCCTATAGGAAACACAGTAGAGTAGAAGAGTGCTCTTTTCTCAAAAGCAGAGTGTGTTTCTTGTAAGGCTAGCTAGAGTTTGTTTCCCAGTCCTAAATGGAGTTGAATCACATGCAGTTTCTAGTCCTACGAACCAGAGTTGTTTTCTGGTAAGAGGAGTCACTATTGCGCTCCCATTGCCATACACAGTGCAAATAGCACTCGCGTCTGTTCCCAGCAAGTACAGTGTATTGGACTGAAGAGGAGCTACTGTTCTTGTCAGTTTCCTAAGGAGAGTTGAACTAGATATGGCCCGTGTGAAGGAAGCACAGTTCTTTTGTTCTGATCAAGCTCACTGTTCTGGCCCTAGAGGAAACACAGTAGAGTAGAAGAGTCCTCTTTTCTCAAAAGCAGAGTGTTTTTCTTTTAAGGCGAGCTAGCGTTTGTTTCCCAGTCCTAAATGGAGTTGAGACACATGCAGTTTTTCTTCCTACGAGCAAGAGTTTTTTTCTGGTAATAAGAGTCACTAATGCACTCCCATTGCTATACACAGTGCAAATAGCACTTGCATCGTTTCCCAGAAAGTACAGTGAATTGGACTGAAGAGGATCTACTGTTCTTGTCAGTTTCCTATGCAGAGTTGAACTAGATATGGCCCGTGTGTGTAGGATGATCAGATCTTTTGTTCTGAGCAAGCACAATGTTCGGACCCCATAGGAAACACAGTAGAGTAGAAGAGTGCTCTTTTCTCAAAAGCAGAGTGTGTTTCATGTAAGGCGAGCTCGCGTTTGTTTCCCAGTCCTAAACGGAGTTGAGTCACATGCAGTTTTTGGTCCTACGAGCAAGAGTTGTTTTCTGGTAAGAAGAGTCACTATTGCGCTCCAATTGCCATACACAGTGCAAATAGCACTCGCGTCTGTTCCCAGCAAGTACAGTGTATTGGACTGAATAGGAGCTACTGTTCTTGTCAGTTTCATAAGCAGAGTTGATCTAGATATGGTCTGTGTGTTTAGGAAGCACAGTTCTTTTGTTCTCAGCAAACTCACTGTTCTGGCCCTATAGGAAACACAGTAGAGTAGAAAAGTGCTCTTTTCTCAAAAGCAGAGTGTGTTTCTTGTAATGCGAGCTCGCGTTTGTTTCCCAGTCCTAAACGGAGTTGAGTCACATGCAGTTTTTGGTCCTACGAGCAAGAGTTGTTTTCTGGTAAGAAGAGTCACTATTGCGCTCCAATTGCCATACACAGTGCAAATAGCACTCGCTTCTGTTCCCAGCAAGTACAGTGTATTGGACTGAAGAGGAGCTACTGTTCTTGTCAGTTTCCTAAGCAGAGTTGAACTACATATGGCCTGTGTGTTAGGAAGCACAGTTCTTTTGTTCTCAGCAAGCTCACTGTTCTGGCCCTATAGGAAACACAGTAGAGTAGAAAAGTGCTTTTTTCTCAAAAGCAGAGTGTGTTTCTTGTAAGGTGAGCTAGCGTTTGTTTCACAGTCCTAAATGGAGTTGAATCACATGCAGTTTCTGGTCCTACGAGCAAGAGTTGTTTTCTGGTAAGAAGAGTCACTATTGTGCTCCAAATGCCATACACAGTGCAAATATCACTCGCGTCTGTTCCCAGCAAGTACAGTGTATCGGACTGAAGAGGAGCTACTGTTCTTGTCAGTTTCCCAAGCAGAGTTGAACGAGATATGGCCAATGTGTGTAGGAAGAAGAGTTCTTTTGTTCTGAGCCAGCTCACTGTTTGGACCTTATAGGAAACACAGTAGAGTAGAAGAGTGCTCTTTTCTCTAAAGCAGAGTGTTTTTCTTGTAAGGTGAGCTCAAGTTTGTTTCCCAGTCCTAAATGGAGTTGAGTCACATGCAGTTTTTGGTCCTACGAGCAAGAGTTGTTTTCTGGTAAGAAGAGTCACTATTGAGCTGCAAATGCTATACACAATGCAAATAGCACTCGCGTCTCTTCCCTTCAAGTACAGTGTATTGGACTGAATAGGAACTACTGTTCTTGTCAGTTTCCTCAGCAGAGTTGAAGTAGATATGGTCCGTGCGTGTAGGAATCACAGTTCTTTTGTTCTGAGCAAGCTCACTGTTTGGACCCCATTGGAAATACAGTAGAGTAGAAGAGTGCTCTTTTCTCAAAAGCAGAGTGTGTTTCTTGTAAGACAAGCTAGCGTTTGTTTTCCAGTCCTAAGTGGAGTTGAATCACATGCAGTTTCTGGTCCTACGAGCAAGAGTTGTTTTCTGGTAAGGAAAGTCACTATTGCACTCCCATTGCCATACATAGTGCAAATAGCACTCGGTCCATTCCCAGCAAGTACAGTGTATCGGACTGAAGAGGAGCTACTGTTCTTGTCAGTTTCCTAAGCAGAGTTGAACTAGATATAGCCCGTGTGAAGGAAGCACAGTTCTTTTGTTCTGAGCAAGCTCACTGTTCTGGCCCTATAGGAAACACTGTAGAGTAGAAGAGTGCTCTTTTCTCAAAAACAGAGTGTGTTTCTTGTAAGGCAAGCTAGACTTGTTTCCCAGTCCTAAATGGAGTTGAATCACATGCAGTTTCTGGTCCTACGAACCAGAGTTGTTTTCTGGTAAGAGGAGCCACTATTGTGCTCCCATTGCCATATACAGTGCAAATAGCACTCGCGTCTGTTCCCAGCAAGTACAGTGTATTGGACTGAAGAGAAGCTACTGTTCTTGTCAGTTTCCTAAGCAGAGTTGAACTAGATATGGTCCGTGTGTGTAGGAAGCACAGTTCTTTTGTTCTGAGCAAGCTCACTGTTTTGGCCCTATAGGAAACACAGTAGAGTAGAAGAGTGCTCTTTTCTCAAAAGCAGAGTGTGTTTTTTGTAAGGCGAGCTAGAGTTTGTTTCCCAGTCCTAAATGGATTTGAATCACATGCAGTTTCTGGTCCTAAGAGCAAGAGTTGTTTTCTGGTAAGAAGAGGCACTATTGCGCTCCCATTGCCATACACAGCACAAATAGCACTCGCCTCTGTTCCCAGCAAGTACATTGTATGGGACTGAAGAGAAGCTACTGTTCTTGTCAGTTTCGTAAGCATAGTTGAACTAGATATGGCCCGTGTATGTAGGAAGCACAGTTCTTTTGTTCTGAGCAATCTCACTGTTCTGGCCCTATAGGAAACACAGTAGAGTAGAAGAGTGCTCTTTTCTCAAAAGCAGAGTGTGTTTCTTGTAAGGCTAGCTAGAGTTTGTTTCCCAGTCCGAAATGGAGTTGAATTACATGCAGTTTCTAGTCCTACGAACCAGAGTTGTTTTCTGGTAAGAGGATTCACTATTGCGCTCCCATTGCCATACACAGTGCAAATAGCACTCGCGTCTGTTCCCAGCAAGTACAGAGTATCGGACTGAAGAGGAGCTACTGTTCTTGGCAGTTTCCTAAGCAGAGTTGAACTAGATATGGCCCGTGTGAAGAAAGCACAGTTCTTTTGTTCTGATCAAGCTCACTGTTCTGGCCCTAGAGGAAACACAGTAGAGTAGAAGAGTGCTCTTTTCTCAAAAGCAGAGTGTTTTTCTTGTAAGGCGAGCTAGCGTGTGTTTCCCAGTCCTAAATGGAGTTGAGCCACATGCAGTTTTTGGTCCTACGAGCAAGAGTTGTTTTCTGGTAATAAGAGTCACTAATGCACTCCCATTGCCATATACAGTGCAAATAGCACTTGCATCATTTGACAGCAAGTACAGTGTATTGGACTGAAGAGGATCTACTGTTCTTGTCAGTTTCCTATGCAGCGTTGAACTAGATATGGCACGTGTGTGTGGGAAGATCAGATCATTTGTTCTGAGCAAGCTCACTGTTCGGACCCCATAGGAAACACAGTAGAGTAGAAGAGTGCTCTTTTCTCAAAAGCAGAGTGTGTTTCATGTAGGCGCACTAGCATTTGTTTCCAGTCCTAAATGGAGTTGAATCAAATGCAGTTTCTGGTCCTTCGAGCAAGAGTTGTTTTCTGGTAAGGAAAGTCACTATTGCGCTCCCTTTGCCATACACAGTGCAAATAGCACAAGCGTGTGTTCCCAGCTAGTACAGTGTATCGGAATGAAGAGGAGCAACTGTTCTTCTCAGTTTCCTAAGCAGAGTTATACTAGATATGGTCCATGTGTGTAGGAAGCACAGTTCTTTTGTTCTGAGCAAGCTCACTGTTGTGGCACTATAGGAAACACAGTAGAGTAGAAGAGTGCTCTTTTCTCAAAGCAGAGTGTGTTTCTTGTAAGGCGAGCGAGTGTTTTTTTCCTAGTCCTAAATGGAGTTGAATCACATGCAGTTTCTGGTCCTAGGAACCAGAGTTGTTTTCTGGTAAGAGGAGTCAATATTGCGCTCCTATTGCTATACACAGTGCAAATAGCACTCGCGTCTGTTCCCAGCAAGTACAGTGTATTGGACTGAAGAGAAGCTACTGTTCTTGTCAGTTTCCTAAGGGGAGTTGAACTAGATATGGCCCGTGTGTGTCGGAAGCACAGTACTTTTGTTCTGAGCAAGCTCACTGTTCTGGCCCTATAGGAAACACAGTAGAGTAGAAGGGTGCTCTTTTCTCAAAAGCAGAGTGTGTTTCTTGTAAGGCGAGCTAGAGTTTGTTTCCCAGTCCTAAATGGAGTTGAATCACATGCAGTTTCTGGTCCTACGAGCAAGAGTTGGTTTCTGGTAAGAAGAGTCACTATTGCGCTCCCATTGCCATGCACAGTGTAAATAGCACTCGGTCTGTTCCCAGCAAATACAGTGTATTGGACTGAAGAGAAGCTACTGTTCTTGTCAGTTTCCTAAGGGGTGTTGAACTAGATATGGCCCGTGTATGTAGGAAGCACATGTTCTTTTGTTCTGAGCAAGCTCACTTTTCTGGCTCTATAGGAAACACAGTAGAGTAGAAGAGTGCTCTTTCTCAAAAGCAGAGTGTGTTTTTTGTAAGGCGAGCTAGAGTTTGTTTTCCAGTCCTAAATAGAGTTGAATCACATGCAGTTTCTGGTCCTATGAACGAGAGTTGTTTTCTGGTAAGAGGGGTCACTATTGTGCTCCCGTTGCCATACACAGTGCAAATAGCACTCGCGTCTGTTCCCAGCAAGTACAGTGTATTGGACTCAAGAGAAGCTACTGTTCTTGTCAGTTTCCTAAGCGGAGTTGAACTAGATATGGCCCGTGTGTGTAGAAAGCACAGT
>NW_026738347.1:0-19566 GCF_949786415.1 Peromyscus eremicus
GCGCAATAGTGACTCTTCTAAGCAGAAAACAACTCTTGCTCGTAGGACCAGAAACTGCATGGGATTCAACTCCGTTTAGGACTGGGAAACAAACGCTAGCTCGCCTCGCAAGAAACACACTCTGCTTTTGAGAAAACAGCACTCTTCTACTCTCCTGTGTTTCCTATAGGGCCAGAACAGTGAGCTTGCTCAGAACCAAAGAACTGTGCTTCCTACACACACGGGGCATATCTAGTTCAACTCTGCTTAGGAAACTGACAAGAACAGTAGCTTCTCTTCAGTCCAATACACTGTACTTGCTGGGAACAGACGCGAGTGCTATTTGCACTGTGTATGGCAATGGGAGCGCAATAGTGACTCTTCTTAGCAGAAAACAACTCTTGCTCGTAGGACCAGAAACTGCATGGGATTCAACTCCGTTTAGGACTGGGAAACAAACGCCAGCTCGCCTTGCAAGAAACACACTCTGCTTTTGAGAAAACAGCACTCTTCTACTCTCCTGTGTTTCCTATAGGGCCAGAACAGTGAGCTTGCTCAGAACAAAAGAACTGTGCTTCCTACACACACGGGGCATATCTAGTTCAACTCTGCTTAGGAAACTGACCAGAACAGTAGCTTCTCTTCAGTCCAATACACTGTACTTGCTGGGAACAGACGCGAGTGCTATTTGCACTGTGTATGGCAATGGGAGCGCAATAGTGACTCTTCTTAGCAGAAAACAACTCTTGCTCGTAGGACCAGAAACTGCATGGGATTCAACTCCGTTTAGGACTGGGAAACAAACGCTAGCTCGCCTTGCAAGAAACACACTCTGCTTTTGAGAAAACAGCACTCTTCTACTCTCCTGTGTTTCCTATAGGGCCAGAACAGTGAGCTTGCTCAGAACAAAAGAACTGTGCTTCCTACACACACGGGGCATATCTAGTTCAACTCTGCTTAGGAAACTGACCAGAACAGTAGCTTCTCTTCAGTCCAATACACTGTACTTGCTGGGAACAGACGCGAGTGCTATTTGCACTGTGTATGGCAATGGGAGCGCAATAGTGACTCTTCTTAGCAGAAAACAACTCTTGCTCGTAGGACCACAAACTGCATGGGATTCTACTCCGTTTAGGACTGGGAAACAAACGCTAGCTCGCCTTGCAAGAAACACACTCTGCTTTTGAGAAAACAGCACTCTTCTACTCTCCTGTGTTTCCTATAGGGCCAGAACAGTGAGCTTGCTCAGAACAAAAGAACTGTGCTTCCTACACACACGGGGCATATCTAGTTCAACTCTGCTTAGGAAACTGACCAGAACAGTAGCTTCTCTTCAGTCCAATACACTGTACTTGCTGGGAACAGACGCGAGTGCTATTTGCACTGTGTATGGCAATGGGAGCGCAATAGTGACTCTTCTTAGCAGAAAACAACTCTTGCTCGTAGGACCACAAACTGCATGGGATTCAACTCCGTTTAGGACTGGGAAACAAACGCTAGCTCGCCTTGCAAGAAACACACTCTGCTTTTGAGTAAACAGCACTCTTCTACTCTCCTGTGTTTCCTATAGGGCCAGAACAGTGAGCTTGCTCAGAACAAAAGAACTGTGCTTCCTACACACACGGGGCATATCTAGTTCAACTCTGCTTAGGAAACTGACCAGAACAGTAGCTTCTCTTCAGTCCAATACACTGTACTTGCTGGGAACAGACACGAGTGCTATTTGCACTGTGTATGGCAATGGGAGCGCAATAGTGACTCTTCTTAGCAGAAAACAACTCTTGCTCGTAGGACCAGAAACTGCATGGGATTCAACTCCGTTTAGGACTGGGAAACAAACGCTAGCTCGCCTTGCAAGAAACACACTCTGCTTTTGAGAAAACAGCACTCTTCTACTCTCCTGTGTTTCCTATAGGGCCAGAACAGTGAGCTTGCTCAGAACCAAAGAACTGTGCTTCCTACACACACGGGGCATATCTAGTTCAACTCTGCTTAGGAAACTGACCAGAACAGTAGCTTCTCTTCAGTCCAATACACTGTACTTGCTGGGAACAGACGCGAGTGCTATTTGCACTGTGTATGGCAATGGGAGCGCAATAGTGACTCTTCTTAGCAGAAAACAACTCTTGCTCGTAGGACCAGAAACTGCATGGGATTCAACTCCGTTTAGGACTGGGAAACAAACGCTAGCTCGCCTTGCAAGAAACACACTCTGCTTTTGAGAAAACAGCACTCTTCTACTCTCCTGTGTTTCCTATAGGGCCAGAACAGTGAGCTTGCTCAGAACAAAAGAACTGTGCTTCCTACACACACGGGGCATATCTAGTTCAACTCTGCTTAGGAAACTGACCAGAACAGTAGCTTCTCTTCAGTCCAATACACTGTACTTGCTGGGAACAGACGCGAGTGCTATTTGCACTGTGTATGGCAATGGGAGCGCAATAGTGACTCTTCTAAGCAGAAAACAACTCTTGCTCGTAGGACCAGAAACTGCATGGGATTCAACTCCGTTTAGGACTGGGAAACAAACGCTAGCTCGCCTCGCAAGAAACACACTCTGCTTTTGAGAAAACAGCACTCTTCTACTCTCCTGTGTTTCCTATAGGGCCAGAACAGTGAGCTTGCTCAGAACCAAAGAACTGTGCTTCCTACACACACGGGGCATATCTAGTTCAACTCTGCTTAGGAAACTGACAAGAACAGTAGCTTCTCTTCAGTCCAATACACTGTACTTGCTGGGAACAGACGCGAGTGCTATTTGCACTGTGTATGGCAATGGGAGCGCAATAGTGACTCTTCTTAGCAGAAAACAACTCTTGCTCGTAGGACCAGAAACTGCATGGGATTCAACTCCGTTTAGGACTGGGAAACAAACGCCAGCTCGCCTTGCAAGAAACACACTCTGCTTTTGAGAAAACAGCACTCTTCTACTCTCCTGTGTTTCCTATAGGGCCAGAACAGTGAGCTTGCTCAGAACAAAAGAACTGTGCTTCCTACACACACGGGGCATATCTAGTTCAACTCTGCTTAGGAAACTGACCAGAACAGTAGCTTCTCTTCAGTCCAATACACTGTACTTGCTGGGAACAGACGCGAGTGCTATTTGCACTGTGTATGGCAATGGGAGCGCAATAGTGACTCTTCTTAGCAGAAAACAACTCTTGCTCGTAGGACCAGAAACTGCATGGGATTCAACTCCGTTTAGGACTGGGAAACAAACGCTAGCTCGCCTTGCAAGAAACACACTCTGCTTTTGAGAAAACAGCACTCTTCTACTCTCCTGTGTTTCCTATAGGGCCAGAACAGTGAGCTTGCTCAGAACCAAAGAACTGTGCTTCCTACACACACGGGGCATATCTAGTTCAACTCTGCTTAGGAAACTGACAAGAACAGTAGCTTCTCTTCAGTCCAATACACTGTACTTGCTGGGAACAGACGCGAGTGCTATTTGCACTGTGTATGGCAATGGGAGCGCAATAGTGACTCTTCTTAGCAGAAAACAACTCTTGCTCGTAGGACCAGAAACTGCATGGGATTCAACTCCGTTTAGGACTGGGAAACAAACGCTAGCTCGCCTTGCAAGAAACACACTCTGCTTTTGAGAAAACAGCACTCTTCTACTCTCCTGTGTTTCCTATAGGGCCAGAACAGTGAGCTTGCTCAGAACAAAAGAACTGTGCTTCCTACACACACGGGGCATATCTAGTTCAACTCTGCTTAGGAAACTGACCAGAACAGTAGCTTCTCTTCAGTCCAATACACTGTACTTGCTGGGAACAGACGCGAGTGCTATTTGCACTGGGTATGGCAATGGGAGCGCAATAGTGACTCTTCTTAGCAGAAAACAACTCTTGCTCGTAGGACCAGAAACTGCATGGGATTCAACTCCGTTTAGGACTGGGAAACAAACGCTAGCTCGCCTTGCAAGAAACACACTCTGCTTTTGAGAAAACAGCACTCTTCTACTCTCCTGTGTTTCCTATAGGGCCAGAACAGTGAGCTTGCTCAGAACAAAAGAACTGTGCTTCCTACACACACGGGGCATATCTAGTTCAACTCTGCTTAGGAAACTGACCAGAACAGTAGCTTCTCTTCAGTCCAATATACTGTACTTGCTGGGAACAGACGCGAGTGCTATTTGCACTGTGTATGGCAATGGGAGCGCAATAGTGACTCTTCTAAGCAGAAAACAACTCTTGCTCGTAGGACCAGAAACTGCATGGGATTCAACTCCGTTTAGGACTGGGAAACAAACGCTAGCTCGCCTTGCAAGAAACACACTCTGCTTTTGAGAAAACAGCACTCTTCTACTCTCCTGTGTTTCCTATAGGGCCAGAACAGTGAGCTTGCTCAGAACAAAAGAACTGTGCTTCCTACACACACGGGGCATATCTAGTTCAACTCTGCTTAGGAAACTGACCAGAACAGTAGCTTCTCTTCAGTCCAATACACTGTACTTGCTGGGAACAGACGCGAGTGCTATTTGCACTTTGTATGGCAATGGGAGCGCAATAGTGACTCTTCTTAGCAGAAAACAACTCTTGCTCGTAGGACCAGAAACTGCATGGGATTCAACTCCGTTTAGGACTGGGAAACAAACGCTAGCTCGCCTTGCAAGAAACACACTCTGCTTTTGAGAAAACAGCACTCTTCTACTCTCCTGTGTTTCCTATAGGGCCAGAACAGTGAGCTTGCTCAGAACCAAAGAACTGTGCTTCCTACACACACGGGGCATATCTAGTTCAACTCTGCTTAGGAAACTGACCAGAACAGTAGCTTCTCTTCAGTCCAATACACTGTACTTGCTGGGAACAGACGCGAGTGCTATTTGCACTGTGTATGGCAATGGGAGCGCAATAGTGACTCTTCTTAGCAGAAAACAACTCTTGCTCGTAGGACCAGAAACTGCATGGGATTCAACTCCGTTTAGGACTGGGAAACAAACGCTAGCTCGCCTTGCAAGAAACACACTCTGCTTTTGAGAAAACAGCACTCTTCTACTCTCCTGTGTTTCCTATAGGGCCAGAACAGTGAGCTTGCTCAGAACAAAAGAACTGTGCTTCCTACACACACGGGGCATATCTAGTTCAACTCTGCTTAGGAAACTGACCAGAACAGTAGCTTCTCTTCAGTCCAATACACTGTACTTGCTGGGAACAGACGCGAGTGCTATTTGCACTGTGTATGGCAATGGGAGCGCAATAGTGGCTCTTCTTAGCAGAAAACAACTCTTGCTCGTAGGACCAGAAACTGCATGGGATTCAACTCCGTTTAGGACTGGGAAACAAACGCTAGCTCGCCTTGCAAGAAACACACTCTGCTTTTGAGAAAACAGCACTCTTCTACTCTCCTGTGTTTCCTATAGGGCCAGAACAGTGAGCTTGCTCAGAACAAAAGAACTGTGCTTCCTACACACACGGGGCATATCTAGTTCAACTCTGCTTAGGAAACTGACCAGAACAGTAGCTTCTCTTCAGTCCAATACACTGTACTTGCTGGGAACAGACGCGAGTGCTATTTGCACTTTGTATGGCAATGGGAGCGCAATAGTGACTCTTCTTAGCAGAAAACAACTCTTGCTCGTAGGACCAGAAACTGCATGGGATTCAACTCCGTTTAGGACTGGGAAACAAACGCTAGCTCGCCTTGCAAGAAACACACTCTGCTTTTGAGAAAACAGCACTCTTCTCTCCTGTGTTTCCTATAGGGCCAGAACAGTGAGCTTGCTCAGAACAAAAGAACTGTGCTTCCTACACACACGGGGCATATCTAGTTCAACTCTGCTTAGGAAACTGACCAGAACAGTAGCTTCTCTTCAGTCCAATACACTGTACTTGCTGGGAACAGACGCGAGTGCTATTTGCACTGTGTATGGCAATGGGAGCGCAATAGTGACTCTTCTTAGCAGAAAACAACTCTTGCTCGTAGGACCACAAACTGCATGGGATTCAACTCCGTTTAGGACTGGGAAACAAACGCTAGCTCGCCTTGCAAGAAACACACTCTGCTTTTGAGAAAACAGCACTCTTCTACTCTCCTGTGTTTCCTATAGGGCCAGAACAGTGAGCTTGCTCAGAACAAAAGAACTGTGCTTCCTACACACACGGGGCATATCTAGTTCAACTCTGCTTAGGAAACTGACCAGAACAGTAGCTTCTCTTCAGTCCAATACACTGTACTTGCTGGGAACAGACGCGAGTGCTATTTGCACTGTGTATGGCAATGGGAGCGCAATAGTGGCTCTTCTTAGCAGAAAACAACTCTTGCTCGTAGGACCAGAAACTGCATGGGATTCAACTCCGTTTAGGACTGGGAAACAAACGCTAGCTCGCCTTGCAAGAAACACACTCTGCTTTTGAGAAAACAGCACTCTTCTACTCTCCTGTGTTTCCTATAGGGCCAGAACAGTGAGCTTGCTCAGAACAAAAGAACTGTGCTTCCTACACACACGGGGCATATCTAGTTCAACTCTGCTTAGGAAACTGACCAGAACAGTAGCTTCTCTTCAGTCCAATACACTGTACTTGCTGGGAACAGACGCGAGTGCTATTTGCACTGTGTATGGCAATGGGAGCGCAATAGTGACTCTTCTTAGCAGAAAACAACTCTTGCTCGTAGGACCAGAATCTGCATGGGATTCAACTCCGTTTAGGACTGGGAAACAAACGCTAGCTCGCCTTGCAAGAAACACACTCTGCTTTTGAGAAAACAGCACTCTTCTACTCTCCTGTGTTTCCTATAGGGCCAGAACAGTGAGCTTGCTCAGAACAAAACAACTGTGCTTCCTACACACACGGGGCATATCTAGTTCAACTCTGCTTAGGAAACTGACCAGAACAGTAGCTTCTCTTCAGTCCAATACACTGTACTTGCTGGGAACAGACGCGAGTGCTATTTGCACTGTGTATGGCAATGGGAGCACAATAGTGACTCTTCTAAGCAGAAAACAACTCTTGCTCGTAGGACCAGAAACTGCATGGGATTCAACTCCGTTTAGGACTGGGAAACAAACGCTAGCTCGCCTTGCAAGAAACACACTCTGCTTTTGAGAAAACATCACTCTTCTACTCTCCTGTGTTTCCTATAGGGCCAGAACAGTGAGCTTGCTCAGAACCAAAGAACTGTGCTTCCTACACACACGGGGCATATCTAGTTCAACTCTGCTTAGGAAACTGACCAGAACAGTAGCTTCTCTTCAGTCCAATACACTGTACTTGCTGGGAACAGACGCGAGTGCTATTTGCACTGTGTATGGCAATGGGAGCGCAATAGTGACTCTTCTTAGCAGAAAACAACTCTTGCTCGTAGGACCACAAACTGCATGGGATTCAACTCCGTTTAGGACTGGGAAACAAACGCTAGCTCGCCTTGCAAGAAACACACTCTGCTTTTGAGAAAACAGCACTCTTCTACTCTCCTGTGTTTCCTATAGGGCCAGAACAGTGAGCTTGCTCAGAACAAAAGAACTGTGCTTCCTACACACACGGGGCATATCTAGTTCAACTCTGCTTAGGAAACTGACCAGAACAGTAGCTTCTCTTCAGTCCAATACACTGTACTTGCTGGGAACAGACGCGAGTGCTATTTGCACTGTGTATGGCAATGGGAGCGCAATAGTGACTCTTCTTAGCAGAAAACAACTCTTGCTCGTAGGACCAGAAACTGCATGGGATTCAACTCCGTTTAGGACTGGGAAACAAACGCTAGCTCGCCTTGCAAGAAACACACTCTGCTTTTGAGAAAACAGCACTCTTCTACTCTCCTGTGTTTCCTATAGGGCCAGAACAGTGAGCTTGCTCAGAACAAAAGAACTGTGCTTCCTACACACACGGGGCATATCTAGTTCAACTCTGCTTAGGAAACTGACCAGAACAGTAGCTTCTCTTCAGTCCAATACACTGTACTTGCTGGGAACAGACGCGAGTGCTATTTGCACTGTGTATGGCAATGGGAGCGCAATAGTGACTCTTCTTAGCAGAAAACAACTCTTGCTCGTAGGACCAGAAACTGCATGGGATTCAACTCCGTTTAGGACTGGGAAACAAACGCTAGCTGGCCTTGCAAGAAACACACTCTGCTTTTGAGAAAACAGCACTCTTCTACTCTCCTGTGTTTCCTATAGGGCCAGAACAGTGAGCTTGCTCAGAACAAAAGAACTGTGCTTCCTACACACACGGGGCATATCTAGTTCAACTCTGCTTAGGAAACTGACCAGAACAGTAGCTTCTCTTCAGTCCAATACACTGTGCTTGCTGGGAACAGACGCGAGTGCTATTTGCACTGTGTATGGCAATGGGAGCGCAATAGTGACTCTTCTTAGCAGAAAACAACTCTTGCTCGTAGGACCAGAAACTGCATGGGATTCAACTCCGTTTAGGACTGGGAAACAAACGCTAGCTCGCCTTGCAAGAAACACACTCTGCTTTTGAGAAAACAGCACTCTTCTACTCTCCTGTGTTTCCTATAGGGCCAGAACAGTGAGCTTGCTCAGAACAAAAGAACTGTGCTTCCTACACACACGGGGCATATCTAGTTCAACTCTGCTTAGGAAACTGACCAGAACAGTAGCTTCTCTTCAGTCCAATACACTGTACTTGCTGGGAACAGACACGAGTGCTATTTGCACTGTGTATGGCAATGGGAGCGCAATAGTGACTCTTCTAAGCAGAAAACAACTCTTGCTCGTAGGACCACAAACTGCATGGGATTCAACTCCGTTTAGGACTGGGAAACAAACGCTAGCTCGCCTCGCAAGAAACACACTCTGCTTTTGAGAAAACAGCACTCTTCTACTCTCCTGTGTTTCCTATAGGGCCAGAACAGTGAGCTTGCTCAGAACCAAAGAACTGTGCTTCCTACACACACGGGGCATATCTAGTTCAACTCTGCTTAGGAAACTGACCAGAACAGTAGCTTCTCTTCAGTCCAATACACTGTACTTGCTGGGAACAGACGCGAGTGCTATTTGCACTGTGTATGGCAATGGGAGCGCAATAGTGACTCTTCTTAGCAGAAAACAACTCTTGCTCGTAGGACCAGAAACTGCATGGGATTCAACTCCGTTTAGGACTGGGAAACAAACGCTAGCTGGCCTTGCAAGAAACACACTCTGCTTTTGAGAAAACAGCACTCTTCTACTCTCCTGTGTTTCCTATAGGGCCAGAACAGTGAGCTTGCTCAGAACAAAAGAACTGTGCTTCCTACACACACGGGGCATATCTAGTTCAACTCTGCTTAGGAAACTGACCAGAACAGTAGCTTCTCTTCAGTCCAATACACTGTGCTTGCTGGGAACAGACGCGAGTGCTATTTGCACTGTGTATGGCAATGGGAGCGCAATAGTGACTCTTCTTAGCAGAAAACAACTCTTGCTCGTAGGACCAGAAACTGCATGGGATTCAACTCCGTTTAGGACTGGGAAACAAACGCTAGCTCGCCTTGCAAGAAACACACTCTGCTTTTGAGAAAACAGCACTCTTCTACTCTCCTGTGTTTCCTATAGGGCCAGAACAGTGAGCTTGCTCAGAACAAAAGAACTGTGCTTCCTACACACACGGGGCATATCTAGTTCAACTCTGCTTAGGAAACTGACCAGAACAGTAGCTTCTCTTCAGTCCAATACACTGTACTTGCTGGGAACAGACACGAGTGCTATTTGCACTGTGTATGGCAATGGGAGCGCAATAGTGACTCTTCTAAGCAGAAAACAACTCTTGCTCGTAGGACCACAAACTGCATGGGATTCAACTCCGTTTAGGACTGGGAAACAAACGCTAGCTCGCCTCGCAAGAAACACACTCTGCTTTTGAGAAAACAGCACTCTTCTACTCTCCTGTGTTTCCTATAGGGCCAGAACAGTGAGCTTGCTCAGAACCAAAGAACTGTGCTTCCTACACACACGGGGCATATCTAGTTCAACTCTGCTTAGGAAACTGACAAGAACAGTAGCTTCTCTTCAGTCCAATACACTGTACTTGCTGGGAACAGACGCGAGTGCTATTTGCACTGTGTATGGCAATGGGAGCGCAATAGTGACTCTTCTTAGCAGAAAACAACTCTTGCTCGTAGGACCAGAAACTGCATGGGATTCAACTCCGTTTAGGACTGGGAAACAAACGCTAGCTCGCCTTGCAAGAAACACACTCTGCTTTTGAGAAAACAGCACTCTTCTACTCTCCTGTGTATAGGGCCAGAACAGTGAGCTTGCTCAGAACAAAAGAACTGTGCTTCCTACACACACGGGGCATATCTAGTTCAACTCTGCTTAGGAAACTGACCAGAACAGTAGCTTCTCTTCAGTCCAATACACTGTACTTGCTGGGAACAGACGCGAGTGCTATTTGCACTGTGTATGGCAATGGGAGCACAATAGTGACTCTTCTTAGCAGAAAACAACTCTTGCTCGTAGGACCACAAACTGCATGGGATTCAACTCCGTTTAGGACTGGGAAACAAACGCTAGCTCGCCTTGCAAGAAACACACTCTGCTTTTGAGAAAACAGCACTCTTCTACCTCTGCTGTGTTTCCTATAAGGGCCAGAACAGTGAGCTTGCTCAGAACAAAAGAACTGTGCTTCCTACACACACGGGGCATATCTAGTTCAACTCTGCTTAGGAAACTGACAAGAACAGTAGCTTCTCTTCAGTCCAATACACTGTACTTGCTGGGAACAGACGCGAGTGCTATTTGCACTGTGTATGGCAATGGGAGCGCAATAGTGACTCTTCTTAGCAGAAAACAACTCTTGCTCGTAGGACCACAAACTGCATGGGATTCAACTCCGTTTAGGACTGGAAACAAACGCTAGCTCGCCTTGCAAGAAACACACTCTGCTTTTGAGAAAACAGCACTCTTCTACTCTCCTGTGTTTCCTATAGGGCCAGAACAGTGAGCTTGCTCAGAACAAAAGAACTGTGCTTCCTACACACACGGGGCATATCTAGTTCAACTCTGCTTAGGAAACTGACCAGAACAGTAGCTTCTCTTCAGTCCAATACACTGTACTTGCTGGGAACAGACGCGAGTGCTATTTGCACTGTGTATGGCAATGGGAGCGCAATAGTGACTCTTCTTAGCAGAAAACAACTCTTGCTCGTAGGACCAGAAACTGCATGGGATTCAACTCCGTTTAGGACTGGGAAACAAACGCTAGCTCGCCTTGCAAGAAACACACTCTGCTTTTGAGAAAACAGCACTCTTCTACTCTCCTGTGTTTCCTATAGGGCCAGAACAGTGAGCTTGCTCAGAACAAAAGAACTGTGCTTCCTACACACACGGGGCATATCTAGTTCAACTCTGCTTAGGAAACTGACCAGAACAGTAGCTTCTCTTCAGTCCAATACACTGTACTTGCTGGGAACAGACGCGAGTGCTATTTGCACTGTGTATGGCAATGGGAGCGCAATAGTGACTCTTCTAAGCAGAAAACAACTCTTGCTCGTAGGACCAGAAACTGCATGGGATTCAACTCCGTTTAGGACTGGGAAACAAACGCTAGCTCGCCTTGCAAGAAACACACTCTGCTTTTGAGAAAACAGCACCTCTTCTACTCTCCTGTGTTTCCTATAGGGCCAGAACAGTGAGCTTGCTCAGAACAAAAGAACTGTGCTTCCTACACACACGGGGCATATCTAGTTCAACTCTGCTTAGGAAACTGACAAGAACAGTAGCTTCTCTTCAGTCCAATACACTGTACTTGCTGGGAACAGACGCGAGTGCTATTTGCACTGTGTATGGCAATGGGAGCGCAATAGTGACTCTTCTTAGCAGAAAACAACTCTTGCTCGTAGGACCAGAAACTGCATGGGATTCAACTCCGTTTAGGACTGGGAAACAAACGCTAGCTGGCCTTGCAAGAAACACACTCTGCTTTTGAGAAAACAGCACTCTTCTACTCTCCTGTGTTTCCTATAGGGCCAGAACAGTGAGCTTGCTCAGAACAAAAGAACTGTGCTTCCTACACACACGGGGCATATCTAGTTCAACTCTGCTTAGGAAACTGACCAGAACAGTAGCTTCTATTCAGTCCAATACACTGTGCTTGCTGGGAACAGACGCGAGTGCTATTTGCACTGTGTATGGCAATGGGGAGCGCAATAGTGACTCTTCTTAGCAGAAAACAACTCTTGCTCGTAGGACCACAAACTGCATGGGATTCAACTCCGTTTAGGACTGGGAAACAAACGCTAGCTCGCCTTGCAAGAAACACACTCTGCTTTTGAGTAAACAGCACTCTTCTACTCTCCTGTGTTTCCTATAGGGCCAGAACAGTGAGCTTGCTCAGAACAAAAGAACTGTGCTTCCTACACACACGGGGCATATCTAGTTCAACTCTGCTTAGGAAACTGACCAGAACAGTAGCTTCTCTTCAGTCCAATACACTGTACTTGCTGGGAACAGACACGAGTGCTATTTGCACTGTGTATGGCAATGGGAGCGCAATAGTGACTCTTCTTAGCAGAAAACAACTCTTGCTCGTAGGACCACAAACTGCATGGGATTCAACTCCGTTTAGGACTGGGAAACAAACGCTAGCTGGCCTTGCAAGAAACACACTCTGCTTTTGAGAAAACAGCACTCTTCTACTCTCCTGTGTTTCCTATAGGGCCAGAACAGTGAGCTTGCTCAGAACCAAAGAACTGTGCTTCCTACACACACGGGGCATATCTAGTTCAACTCTGCTTAGGAAACTGACCAGAACAGTAGCTTCTCTTCAGTCTCAATACACTGTACTTGCTGGGAACAGACGCGAGTGCTATTTGCACTGTGTATGGCAATGGTGAGCGCAATAGTGACTCTTCTTAGCAGAAAACAACTCTTGCTCGTAGGACCAGAAACTGCATGGGATTCAACTCCGTTTAGGACTGGGAAACAAACGCTAGCTCGCCTTGCAAGAAACACACTCTGCTTTTGAGAAAACAGCACTCTTCTACTCTCCTGTGTTTCCTATAGGGCCAGAACAGTGAGCTTGCTCAGAACAAAAGAACTGTGCTTCCTACACACACGGGGCATATCTAGTTCAACTCTGCTTAGGAAACTGACCAGAACAGTAGCTTCTCTTCAGTCCAATACACTGTACTTGCTGGGAACAGACACGAGTGCTATTTGCACTGTGTATGGCAATGGGAGCGCAATAGTGACTCTTCTAAGCAGAAAACAACTCTTGCTCGTAGGACCACAAACTGCATGGGATTCAACTCCGTTTAGGACTGGGAAACAAACGCTAGCTCGCCTCGCAAGAAACACACTCTGCTTTTGAGAAAACAGCACTCTTCTACTCTCCTGTGTTTCCTATAGGGCCAGAACAGTGAGCTTGCTCAGAACCAAAGAACTGTGCTTCCTACACACACGGGGCATATCTAGTTCAACTCTGCTTAGGAAACTGACCAGAACAGTAGCTTCTCTTCAGTCCAATACACTGTACTTGCTGGGAACAGACGCGAGTGCTATTTGCACTGTGTATGGCAATGGGAGCGCAATAGTGACTCTTCTTAGCAGAAAACAACTCTTGCTCGTAGGACCAGAAACTGCATGGGATTCAACTCCGTTTAGGACTGGGAAACAAACGCTAGCTCGCCTTGCAAGAAACACACTCTGCTTTTGAGAAAACAGCACTCTTCTACTCTCCTGTGTTTCCTATAGGGCCAGAACAGTGAGCTTGCTCAGAACAAAAGAACTGTGCTTCCTACACACACGGGGCATATCTAGTTCAACTCTGCTTAGGAAACTGACCAGAACAGTAGCTTCTCTTCAGTCCAATACACTGTGCTTGCTGGGAACAGACGCGAGTGCTATTTGCACTGTGTATGGCAATGGGAGCGCAATAGTGACTCTTCTTAGCAGAAAACAACTCTTGCTCGTAGGACCAGAAACTGCATGGGATTCAACTCCGTTTAGGACTGGGAAACAAACGCTAGCTCGCCTTGCAAGAAACACACTCTGCTTTTGAGAAAACAGCACTCTTCTACTCTCCTGTGTTTCCTATAGGGCCAGAACAGTGAGCTTGCTCAGAACAAAAGAACTGTGCTTCCTACACACACGGGGCATATCTAGTTCAACTCTGCTTAGGAAACTGACCAGAACAGTAGCTTCTCTTCAGTCCAATACACTGTACTTGCTGGGAACAGACACGAGTGCTATTTGCACTGTGTATGGCAATGGGAGCGCAATAGTGACTCTTCTAAGCAGAAAACAACTCTTGCTCGTAGGACCACAAACTGCATGGGATTCAACTCCGTTTAGGACTGGGAAACAAACGCTAGCTCGCCTCGCAAGAAACACACTCTGCTTTTGAGAAAACAGCACTCTTCTACTCTCCTGTGTTTCCTATAGGGCCAGAACAGTGAGCTTGCTCAGAACCAAAGAACTGTGCTTCCTACACACACGGGGCATATCTAGTTCAACTCTGCTTAGGAAACTGACAAGAACAGTAGCTTCTCTTCAGTCCAATACACTGTACTTGCTGGGAACAGACGCGAGTGCTATTTGCACTGTGTATGGCAATGGGAGCGCAATAGTGACTCTTCTTAGCAGAAAACAACTCTTGCTCGTAGGACCAGAAACTGCATGGGATTCAACTCCGTTTAGGACTGGGAAACAAACGCTAGCTCGCCTTGCAAGAAACACACTCTGCTTTTGAGAAAACAGCACTCTTCTACTCTCCTGTGTTTCCTATAGGGCCAGAACAGTGAGCTTGCTCAGAACAAAAGAACTGTGCTTCCTACACACACGGGGCATATCTAGTTCAACTCTGCTTAGGAAACTGACCAGAACAGTAGCTTCTCTTCAGTCCAATACACTGTACTTGCTGGGAACAGACGCGAGTGCTATTTGCACTGTGTATGGCAATGGGAGCACAATAGTGACTCTTCTTAGCAGAAAACAACTCTTGCTCGTAGGACCACAAACTGCATGGGATTCAACTCCGTTTAGGACTGGGAAACAAACGCTAGCTCGCCTTGCAAGAAACACACTCTGCTTTTGAGAAAACAGCACTCTTCTACTCTGCTGTGTTTCCTATAGGGCCAGAACAGTGAGCTTGCTCAGAACAAAAGAACTGTGCTTCCTACACACACGGGGCATATCTAGTTCAACTCTGCTTAGGAAACTGACAAGAACAGTAGCTTCTCTTCAGTCCAATACACTGTACTTGCTGGGAACAGACGCGAGTGCTATTTGCACTGTGTATGGCAATGGGAGCGCAATAGTGACTCTTCTTAGCAGAAAACAACTCTTGCTCGTAGGACCACAAACTGCATGGGATTCAACTCCGTTTAGGACTGGGAAACAAACGCTAGCTCGCCTTGCAAGAAACACACTCTGCTTTTGAGAAAACAGCACTCTTCTACTCTCCTGTGTTTCCTATAGGGCCAGAACAGTGAGCTTGCTCAGAACAAAAGAACTGTGCTTCCTACACACACGGGGCATATCTAGTTCAACTCTGCTTAGGAAACTGACCAGAACAGTAGCTTCTCTTCAGTCCAATACACTGTACTTGCTGGGAACAGACGCGAGTGCTATTTGCACTGTGTATGGCAATGGGAGCGCAATAGTGACTCTTCTTAGCAGAAAACAACTCTTGCTCGTAGGACCAGAAACTGCATGGGATTCAACTCCGTTTAGGACTGGGAAACAAACGCTAGCTCGCCTTGCAAGAAACACACTCTGCTTTTGAGAAAACAGCACTCTTCTACTCTCCTGTGTTTCCTATAGGGCCAGAACAGTGAGCTTGCTCAGAACAAAAGAACTGTGCTTCCTACACACACGGGGCATATCTAGTTCAACTCTGCTTAGGAAACTGACCAGAACAGTAGCTTCTCTTCAGTCCAATACACTGTACTTGCTGGGAACAGACGCGAGTGCTATTTGCACTGTGTATGGCAATGGAGCGCAATAGTGACTCTTCTAAGCAGAAAACAACTCTTGCTCGTAGGACCAGAAACTGCATGGGATTCAACTCCGTTTAGGACTGGGAAACAAACGCTAGCTCGCCTTGCAAGAAACACACTCTGCTTTTGAGAAAACAGCACTCTTCTACTCTCCTGTGTTTCCTATAGGGCCAGAACAGTGAGCTTGCTCAGAACAAAAGAACTGTGCTTCCTACACACACGGGGCATATCTAGTTCAACTCTGCTTAGGAAACTGACAAGAACAGTAGCTTCTCTTCAGTCCAATACACTGTACTTGCTGGGAACAGACGCGAGTGCTATTTGCACTGTGTATGGCAATGGGAGCGCAATAGTGACTCTTCTTAGCAGAAAACAACTCTTGCTCGTAGGACCAGAAACTGCATGGGATTCAACTCCGTTTAGGACTGGGAAACAAACGCTAGCTGGCCTTGCAAGAAACACACTCTGCTTTTGAGAAAACAGCACTCTTCTACTCTCCTGTGTTTCCTATAGGGCCAGAACAGTGAGCTTGCTCAGAACAAAAGAACTGTGCTTCCTACACACACGGGGCATATCTAGTTCAACTCTGCTTAGGAAACTGACCAGAACAGTAGCTTCTATTCAGTCCAATACACTGTGCTTGCTGGGAACAGACGCGAGTGCTATTTGCACTGTGTATGGCAATGGGAGCGCAATAGTGACCTCTTCTTAGCAGAAAACAACTCTTGCTCGTAGGACCAGAAACTGCATGGGATTCAACTCCGTTTAGGACTGGGAAACAAACGCTAGCTCGCCTTGCAAGAAACACACTCTGCTTTTGAGAAAACAGCACTCTTCTACTCTCCTGTGTTTCCTATAGGGCCAGAACAGTGAGCTTGCTCAGAACAAAAGAACTGTGCTTCCTACACACACGGGCATATCTAGTTCAACTCTGCTTAGGAAACTGACCAGAACAGTAGCTTCTCTTCAGTCCAATACACTGTACTTGCTGGGAACAGACGCGAGTGCTATTTGCACTGTGTATGGCAATGGGAGCGCAATAGTGACTCTTCTTAGCAGAAAACAACTCTTGCTCGTAGGACCACAAAACTGCATGGGATTCAACTCCGTTTAGGACTGGGAAACAAACGCTAGCTCGCCTTGCAAGAAACACACTCTGCTTTTGAGTAAACAGCACTCTTCTACTCTCCTGTGTTTCCTATAGGGCCAGAACAGTGAGCTTGCTCAGAACAAAAGAACTGTGCTTCCTACACACACGGGGCATATCTAGTTCAACTCTGCTTAGGAAACTGACCAGAACAGTAGCTTCTCTTCAGTCCAATACACTGTACTTGCTGGGAACAGACACGAGTGCTATTTGCACTGTGTATGGCAATGGGAGCGCAATAGTGACTCTTCTTAGCAGAAAACAACTCTTGCTCGTAGGACCACAAACTGCATGGGATTCAACTCCGTTTAGGACTGGGAAACAAACGCTAGCTGGCCTTGCAAGAAACACACTCTGCTTTTGAGAAAACAGCACTCTTCTACTCTCCTGTGTTTCCTATAGGGCCAGAACAGTGAGCTTGCTCAGAACCAAAGAACTGTGCTTCCTACACACACGGGGCATATCTAGTTCAACTCCTGCTTAGGAAACTGACCAGAACAGTAGCTTCTCTTCAGTCCAATACACTGTACTTGCTGGGAACAGACGCGAGTGCTATTTGCACTGTGTATGGCAATGGGAGCGCAATAGTGACTCTTCTTAGCAGAAAACAACTCTTGCTCGTAGGACCAGAAACTGCATGGGATTCAACTCCGTTTAGGACTGGGAAACAAACGCTAGCTCGCCTTGCAAGAAACACACTCTGCTTTTGAGAAAACAGCACTCTTCTACTCTCCTGTGTTTCCTATAGGGCCAGAACAGTGAGCTTGCTCAGAACAAAAGAACTGTGCTTCCTACACACACGGGGCATATCTAGTTCAACTCTGCTTAGGAAACTGACCAGAACAGTAGCTTCTCTTCAGTCCAATACACTGTACTTGCTGGGAACAGACGCGAGTGCTATTTGCACTGTGTATGGCAATGGGAGCGCAATAGTGACTCTTCTAAGCAGAAAACAACTCTTGCTCGTAGGACCAGAAACTGCATGGGATTCAACTCCCGTTTAGGACTGGGAAACAAACGCTAGCTCGCCTCGCAAGAAACACACTGTGCTTTTGAGAAAACAGCACTCTTCTACTCTCCTGTGTTTCCTATAGGGCCAGAACAGTGAGCTTGCTCAGAACCAAAGAACTGTGCTTCCTACACACACGGGGCATATCTAGTTCAACTCTGCTTAGGAAACTGACAAGAACAGTAGCTTCTCTTCAGTCCAATACACTGTACTTGCTGGGAACAGACGCGAGTGCTATTTGCACTGTGTATGGCAATGGGAGCGCAATAGTGACTCTTCTTAGCAGAAAACAACTCTTGCTCGTAGGACCAGAAACTGCATGGGATTCAACTCCGTTTAGGACTGGGAAACAAACGCCAGCTCGCCTTGCAAGAAACACACTCTGCTTTTGAGAAAACAGCACTCTTCTACTCTCCTGTGTTTCCTATAGGGCCAGAACAGTGAGCTTGCTCAGAACAAAAGAACTGTGCTTCCTACACACACGGGGCATATCTAGTTCAACTCTGCTTAGGAAACTGACCAGAACAGTAGCTTCTCTTCAGTCCAATACACTGTACTTGCTGGGAACAGACGCGAGTGCTATTTGCACTGTGTATGGCAATGGGAGCGCAATAGTGACTCTTCTTAGCAGAAAACAACTCTTGCTCGTAGGACCAGAAACTGCATGGGATTCAACTCCGTTTAGGACTGGGAAACAAACGCTAGCTCGCCTTGCAAGAAACACACTCTGCTTTTGAGAAAACAGCACTCTTCTACTCTCCTGTGTTTCCTATAGGGCCAGAACAGTGAGCTTGCTCAGAACCAAAGAACTGTGCTTCCTACACACACGGGGCATATCTAGTTCAACTCTGCTTAGGAAACTGACAAGAACAGTAGCTTCTCTTCAGTCCAATACACTGTACTTGCTGGGAACAGACGCGAGTGCTATTTGCACTGTGTATGGCAATGGGAGCGCAATAGTGACTCTTCTTAGCAGAAAACAACTCTTGCTCGTAGGACCAGAAACTGCATGGGATTCAACTCCGTTTAGGACTGGGAAACAAACGCTAGCTCGCCTTGCAAGAAACACACTCTGCTTTTGAGAAAACAGCACTCTTCTACTCTCCTGTGTTTCCTATAGGGCCAGAACAGTGAGCTTGCTCAGAACAAAAGAACTGTGCTTCCTACACACACGGGGCATATCTAGTTCAACTCTGCTTAGGAAACTGACCAGAACAGTAGCTTCTCTTCAGTCCAATACACTGTACTTGCTGGGAACAGACGCGAGTGCTATTTGCACTGGGTATGGCAATGGGAGCGCAATAGTGACTCTTCTTAGCAGAAAACAACTCTTGCTCGTAGGACCAGAAACTGCATGGGATTCAACTCCGTTTAGGACTGGGAAACAAACGCTAGCTCGCCTTGCAAGAAACACACTCTGCTTTTGAGAAAACAGCACTCTTCTACTCTCCTGTGTTTCCTATAGGGCCAGAACAGTGAGCTTGCTCAGAACAAAAGAACTGTGCTTCCTACACACACGGGGCATATCTAGTTCAACTCTGCT
>NW_026738348.1:0-19553 GCF_949786415.1 Peromyscus eremicus
GTACTATGAGCAAGAGTTGTTTTCTGGTAAGGAAAGTCACTATTGCGCTGCCATTGCCATACACAGTGCAAATAGCACTGCGTCTGTTCCCAGCAAGTACAGTGTATTGGACTGAGTAGGATCTGCTGTTCTTTTTAGTTTCCTAATCAGAGGTGAACTAGATATCTCCCATGTGTGTAGGAAGCAAAGTTCTTTGTTCTGAGCAAGCTTACTGTTCGGACCCCTTAGGAAACTCAGTAGAGTAGAAGAGTGCTCTTTTCTCAAAAGCAGAGTGTCTTTCATGTAAGGCGAGGTAGCGTTTGTTTCCCAGTCCTAAATGGAGTTGAATCACATGCAGTTTCTGGTCCTATGAGCAAGAGTTGTTTTCTGGTAAGGAAAGTCACTATTGCGCTGCCATTGCCATACACAGTGCAAATAGCACTCGTGTCTGTTCCCAGCAAGTACAGTGTTGGACTGAAGAGAAGCTACTGTTCTTGTCAGGTTCCTAAGCAGAGTTGAACTACATGTGGTCCCTGTGTGTAGGAAGCACAATTCTTTTGTTCTGAGCAAGCTCACTGTTTGGACCACATAGGAAACACAGTAGACTAGAAGAGTGCTCCTTTCTCTAAAGCAGAGTGTGTTTCTTGTAAGGCAAGCTAGCGTTTGTTTCCCAGTCCTAAATGGAGTTGAATCCCATGCAGTTTCTGGTACTATGAGCAAGAGTTGTTTTCTGGTAAGGAAAGTCACTATTGCGCTGCCATTGCCATACACAGGACAAATAGCACTGGCGTCTGTTGCCAGCAAGTACAGTGTATTGGACTGAAGAGGAGCTACTGTTCTTCTCAGTTTCCTAAAAAGAGTTGAACTAGATATGCCCCGTGTGTGTAGGAAGCACAGTTCTTTTGTTCTGAGCAAGCTCACTGTTCTAGCCCTATGGGAAACACAGTAGAGTAGAAGAGTGTTCTTTTCTCAAAAGCAGAGTGTGTTTCATGTAAGGCGAGGTAGCATTTGTTTCCCAGTCCTAAATGGAGTTGAATCACATGCAGTTTCTGGTCCTATGAGCAAGAGTTGTTTTCTGGTAAGGAAAGTCTCTATTGCACTCCCATTGCCATACACAGTGCAAATATCACTCGCGTCTGTTCCCAGCAAGTACAGTGTTGGACTGAAGAGGAGCTACTGTTCTTGTCAGGTTCCTAATCAGAGTTGAACTACATATGGTCTGTGTGTGTAGGAAGCACAGTTCTTTTGTTCTGAGCAAGCTCACTGTTTTGACCCCATAGGAAACACAGTAGACTAGAAGAGTGCTCCTTTCTCTAAAGCAGAGTGTGTTTCTTGTAAGGCGAGCTAGTGTTTGTTTCCCAGTGCTAAATGGAGTTGAATCCCATGCAGTTTCTGGTACTATGAGCAAGAGTTGTTTTCTGGTAAGGAAAGTCACTATGGCGCTGCCATTGCCATACACAGGACAAATAGCATTGGCATCGGTTGCCAGCAAGTACAGTGTATTGGACTGAAGAGGATCTACTGTTCTTGTCAGGTTCCTAAGCAGACTTGAACTAGATATGGCTGTGTGTGTAGGAAGCACAATTTTTTTTGTTCTGAGCAAGCTCACTGTTTGGACCCCTTAGGAAACACAGTAGAGTAGAAGAGTGCTCTTTTCTCAAAAGCAGACTGTGTTTCTTGTAAGGCGAGCTAGCATTTGTTTCCCAGTCCGAAATGGAGTTGAATCACATGCAGTTTCTGGTCCTATGAGCAAGAGTTGTTTTCTGGTAAGGAAAGTCACTATTGCACTGCCATTGCCATACACAGTGCAAATAGCACTCGTGTCTGTTCCCAGCAAGTACAGTGTTGGACTGAAGAGGAGCTACTGGTCTTGTCAGGTTCCTAAGCAGAGTTGAACTACATATGGTCCCTGTGTGTAGGAAGCACAATTCTTTTGTTCTGAGCAAGCTCACTATTTGGACCACATAGGAAACACAGTAGACTAGAAGAGTGCTCCTTTCTCTAAAGCAGAGTGTGTTTCTTGTAAGGCGAGCTAGCGTTTGTTTCCCAGTCCTAAATGGAGTTGAATCCCATGCAGTTTCTGGTACTATGAGCAAGAGTTGTTTTCTGGTAAGGAAAGTCACTATTGCGCTGCCATTGCCATACACAGGACAAATAGCACTGGCGTCTGTTTCCAGCAAGTACAGTGTATTGGACTGAAGAGGAGCTACTGTTCTTCTCAGTTTCCTAACCAGAGTTGAACTAGATATGCCCCGTGTGTGTAGGAAGCACAGTTCTTTTGTTCTGAGCAAGCTCACTGTTCTAGCCCTATGGGAAACACAGTAGAGTAGAAGAGTGTTCTTTTCTCAAAAGCAGAGTGTGTTTCTTGTAAGGCGAGCTAGAGTTTGTTTCCCAGTCCTAAATGTAGTTGAGTCACATGCAGTTTTTTGTCCTATGAGCAAGAGTTGTTTTCTGGTAAGACGAATCACTATTGTGCTCCAATTGCCCTACACAGTGCAAATAGCACTCGCGTCTGTTCCCAGCAAGTACAATGTATTGGACTGAATAGGATCTACTGTTCTTTTCAGTTTCCTAAGCAGAGTTGAACTAGATATGATCCATGTGTGTAGGAAGCACAGTCCTTTTGTTCTGAGCAAGCTCACTGTTTGGACCCCATAGGAAACACAGTAGAGTAGAAGAGTGCTCTTTTCTCAAAAGCGGAGTGTGTTTCATGTAAGGCGAGCTAGCTTTTGTTTTCTAGTCCTAAATGGAGTTGAATCACATGCACTTTCTGGTCCTTTGAGCAAGAGTTGTTTTCTGGTAAGGAAAGTCACTATTGCACGCCCATTGCCATATACAGTGCAAATAGCACTGGCGTCTGTTCCCAACAAGTACAGTGTATCGGACTGAAGAGGAGCTACTGTTCTTGTCAGTTTCCTAAGCAGAGTTGAACTAGATATGGCCCGTGTGTAGGAAGCACAGTTCTTTTGTTCTGAGCAAGCTCACTGTTCTGGCCCTATAGGATACACAGTAGAGTAGAAGAGTGCTCTTTTCTCTAAAGCAGAGTGTGTTTCTTGTAAGGCGAGCTAGCGTTTGTTTCCCAGTTCTAAATGAAGTTGAAACACATGCAGTTTCTGGTCAAATGAGCAAGAGTTTTTTTATGGTAAGTATAGTCACTATTGTGCTGCCATTACATTACACCGGACAAATAGCACTGGCGTCTGTTCCCAGCAAGTACAGTGTATTGGACTAAAGGGGATCTACTGTTCTTGTCAGTTTCCTAAGCAGAGTTGAACTAGATATGGCCCGTGTGTGTAGGAAGCACAGTTATTATGTTCTGAGCATGCTCACTCTTCTGGCACTATAGGAAACACAGTAGAGTAGAAGAGTGCTCTTTTCTCAAAAGTAGAGTGTGTTTCTCGTAAGGCAAGCTAGCGTTTTTTTCCCAGTATAAAATGGAGTTGAATCACATGCAGTTTCTGGTCCTACGAACAAGAGTTGTTTTCTGGTAAGGAAAGTCGCTATTGCGCTCCCATTGCCATACACAGTACAAATAGCACTCGCGTCTGATCCCAGCAAATACAGTGTATCGGACTGAAGAGGAGCTACTGTTCTTCTCAGTTTCCTAAGCAGAGTTGAACTAGATATGGCCCGTGTGTGTAGGAAGCACAGTTCTTTTGTTCTGAGCAATCTCACCTTTCTGGCCCTATGGGAAACACAGTAGAGTAGAAGAGTGCTCTTTTCTCAAAAGCAGAGTGTGTTTCTTGTAAGGCGAGCTACTGTTTGTTTCCCAGTCCTAAATGGAGTTGAGTCACATGCAGTTTTTTGTCCTACGAGCTAGAGATGTTTTCTGGTAAGAAGAGTCACTATTGTGCTCCCATTGCCATACACAGTGCAAACAGCACTCGCGTCTGTTCCCAGCAAGTACAGTGTATTGGACTGAAGAGGAGCTACTGTTCTTTTCAGTTTCCTAAGCAGAGGTGCACTAGATATGGCCCATTGTGTAGGAAGCACGGTTCTTTTGTTCTGAGCAAGCTCACTGTTCGGACACCATAGGAAACACAGTAGAGTAGAAGAGTGCTCTTTTCTCAAAAGCAGAGTGTGTTTCATGTAAGGCGAGGTAGCGTTTGTTTCCCAGTCCTAAATGGAGTTGAATCTCATGCAGTTTCTGGTCCTATGAGCAAGAGTTGTTTTCTGGTAAGGAAAGTCACTATTGCACTCCCATTGCCATACACAGTGCAAATAGCACTGGCGTCTGTTCCCAGGAAATACAGTGTATCGGACTGAAGAGGAGCTACTGTTCTTGTCAATTTCCTAAGCAGAGTTGAACTAGATATGGCCCGTGTGTGTAGGAAGCTCAGTTCTTATGTTCTGAGGAAGCTCACTGTTCTGGCCCTATAAGAAACACAGTAGAGTAGAAGAGTGCTCCTTTCTCTAAAGCAGAGTGTGTTTCTTGTAAGGCGAGCTAGCGTTTGTTTTCCAGTGCTAAATGGAGTTGAATCCCATGCAGTTTCTGGTACTATGAGCAAGAGTTGTTTTCTAGTAAGGAAAGTCACTATTGCGCTGCCATTGCCATACACAGGACAAATAGCATTGGCGTCTGTAGCCAGCAAGTACAGTGTATTGGACTGAAGAGGATCTACTGTTCTTGTCAGGTTCCTAAGCAGACTTGAACTAGATATGGCCGTGTGTGTAGGAAGCACAATTTTTTTTGTTCTGAGCAAGCTCACTGTTTGGACCCCATAGGAAACACAGTAGAGTAGAAGAGTGCTCTTTTCTCAAAAGCAGACTGTGTTTCTTTTAAGGCGAGCTAGCGTTTGTTTCCCAGTCCGAAATGGAGTTGAATCACATGCAGTTTCTGGTCCTATGAGCAAGAGATATTTTCTGGTAAGGAAAGTCCCTATTGCTCTCCCATTGCCATATACATTGCAAATATAACTCGCGTCTGTTCCCAGCAAGTACAGTGTATCGGACTGAAGGGAAGTACTGTTCTTTTCAATTTCCTAAGCAGAGTTGAACTAGATATGGCCCGTGTGTGTAGGAAGGTCAGTTCTTTTGTTATGAGGAAGCTCACTGTTCTGGCCCTATAGGAAACACAGTAGAGTAGAAGAGTGCTCTTTTCTCTAAAGCAGAGTGTGTTTCTTTTAAGGCAAGCTAGCGTTTGTTTCCTAGCCCTGAATGGAGTTGAATCACATGCAGTTTCTGGTACTATGAGCAAGAGTTGTTTTCTGGTAAGGAAAGTCACTATTGCGCTGCCATTGCCATACACAGTGCAAATAGCACTCTCGTCTGTTCCCAGCAAGTACAGTGTTGGACTGAACAGGAGCTACTGTTCTTGTCAGGTTCCTAAGCAGAGTTGAACTAGATATGGCCCGTGTGTAGGAAGCACAGTTCTTTTGTTCTGAGCAAGCTCACTCTTCTGGCCCTATAGGAAACACAGTAGAGTGGAAGAGTGCTCTTTTCTCTAAAGCAGAGGGTGTTTCTTGTAAGGCAGCTAGCGTTTGTTTCCCAGTCCTAAATGGAGTTGGAACACATGCAGTTTCTGGTCCTACGAGCAAGAGTGGTTTTATGGTAAGAATAGTCACTATTGCGCTGCCTTTGCCATACACAGGACAAATAGCACTGGCGTCTGTTCCCAGCAAGTACAGTGTATTGGACTAAAGGGGATCTACTGTTCTTGTCAGGTTCCTAAGCAGAGTTGAACTAGATATGGCCCGTGTGTAGGAAGCACAGTTCTTTTGTTCTGAGCAAGCTCACCGTTCTGGCGCTATGGAAAACACAGTAGAGTAGAAGAGTGCTCTTTACTCAAAGGCAGAGTGTGTTTCCTGTAAGGCGAGCTAGAGTTTGTTTCCCAGTCCTAAATGGTGTTGAGTCACATGCAGTTTTTTGTCCTACGAGCAAGAGTTGTTTTCTGGTAAGAAGAGTCACTATTGTGCTCCCATTGCCATACACAGTGCAAATTGCACTCGCGTCTGTTCCCAGCAAGTACAGTGTATTGGACTGAATAGGATCTACTGTTCTTTTCAGTTTCCTAAGCAGAGGTGAACTAGATATGGCCCATGTGTGTAGGAATCACAGTTCTTTTGTTCTGAGCAAGCTTACTGTTCGGACCCCATAGGAAACACAGTAGAGTAGAAGAGTGCTCTTTTCTCAAAAGCAGAGTGTGTTTCTTTTAAGGCGAGCTAGCGTTTGTTTTTCAGTCCTAAATGAAGTTGGAACACATGCAGTTTCTGGTCCTACGAGCAAGAGTGGTTTTATGGTAAGAATAGTCACTATTGTGCTGCCATTGCCATACACCGGACAAATAGCACTGGCGTCTGTTCCCAGCAAGTACAGTGTATTGGACTAAAGGGGATCTACTGTTCTTGTCAGGTTCCTAAGCAGAATTGAACTAGATATGGCCCGTGTGTGTAGGAATCACAGTTCTTTTGTTCTGAGCAAGCTTACTGTTCGGACCCCATAGGAAACACAGTAGAGTAGAAGAGTGCTCTTTTCTCAAAAGCAGAGTGTGTTTCTTAAAGGGCAAGCTAGCGTTTGATTCCCAGTCCTAAATGGAGTTGAGTCACATGCAGTTTCTGGTCCTACGAGCAAGAGTTGTTTTCTGGTAAGGAAAGTCACTAGTGTGCTCCCATTGCCATACACAGTGCAAATAGCACTCGCGTCTGTTCCCAGCAAGTACAGTGTTGGGCTGAAGAGGAGCTACTGTTCTTGTCAGGTTCCTAAGCAGAGTTGTACTACATATGGTCCGTGTGTGTAGGAAGCACAGTTCTTTTGTTCTGAGCAAGCTCTCACTGTTTGGGCCCCATAGAAAACACAGTAGACTAGAAGAGTGCTCCTTTCTCTAAAGCAGAGTGTGTTTCTTGTAAGGCGAGCTAGCCTTTGTTTCCCAGTCCTAAATGGAGTTGAATCCCATGCAGTTTCTGGTACTATGAGCAAGAGTTGTTTTCTGGTAAGGAAAGACACTATCGCGCTGCCATTGCCACACACAGGACAAATAGCACTGGCGTCTGTTGCCAGCAAGTACAGTGTATTGGACTGAAGAGGATCTACTGTTCTTGTCAGGTTCCTAAGCAGACTTGAACTAGATATGGCCGTGTGTGTAGGAAGCACAATTTTTTTTGTTCTGAGCAAGCTCACTGTTTGGACCCCATAGGAAACACAGTAGAGTAGAAGAGTGCTCTTTTCTCAAAAGCAGACTGTGTTTCTTGTAAGGCGAGCTAGCGTTTGTTTCCCAGTCCTAAATGGTGTTGAGTCACATGCAGTTTTTTGTCCTACGAGAAAGAGTTGTTTTCTGGTAAGACGAGACACTATTGTGCTCCCATTGCCATGCACAGTGCAAATATCACTCGCGTCTGTTCCCAGCAAGCACAGTGTATTGGACTGAATAGGATCTACTGTTCTTTTCAGTTTCCTAAGCAGAGGTGAACTAGATATGGCCCATGTGTGTAGGAAGCACAGTTCTTTTGTTCTGAGCAAGCTCACTGTTCTGACCCCATAGGAAACACAGTAGAGTAGAAGAGTGCTCTTTTCTGAAAAGCAGAGTGTGTTTCATGTAAGGCGAGGTAGCGTTTGTTTCCCAGTTTTAAATGGAGTTGAATCACATGCACTTTCTGGTCCTATGAGCAAGAGTTGTTTTCTGGTGAGGAAAGTCACTATTGCACTCCCATTGCCATACACAGTGCAAATAGCACTGGCGTCTGTTCCCAGCAAGTACAGTGCATTGGACTTAAGTGGAGCTAATGTTCTTGTCAGTTTCCTAAACAGAGTTGAACTAGATATGGCCCGTGTGTGTAGGAAGCTCAGTTCTTATGTTTTGAGCAAGCTCACCGTTCTGGCCCTATAGGAAACACAGTAGAGTACAAGAGTGCTCTTTTCTCTATAGCTGAGTGTGTTTCTTGTAAGGCAAGCTAGCGTTTGTTTCTTAGTCCTAAATGGAGTTGAATCACATGCAGTTTCTGGTCCTACAAGCAAGAGTTGTTTTCTGGTAAGGAAAGTCACTATTGCGCTCCCATTGCCACACACACTGCAAATAGCACTCTCGTCTGTTCCCAGCAAGTACAGTGTTGGACTGAAGAGGAGCTACTGTTCTTGTGAGGTTCCTAAGCAGACTTGAACTAGATATGGCCGTGTGTGTAGGAAGCACAGTTTTTTTTGTTCTGAGCAAGCTCACTGTTTTGACCCCATAGGAAACAAAGTAGAGTAGAAGAGTGCTCTTTACTCAAAAGCAGACTGTGTTTCTTGTAAGGCGAGCTAGCATTTGTTTCCCAGTCCTAAATGGAGTTGAATCACATGCAGTTTCTGGTCGTACGAGCAAGAGTTGTTTTCTGGTAAGGAAAGTCACTATTGCGCTCCCATTGCCATACACAGTGCAAATAGCACTCGCGTCTGTTCAAAGCAAGTACAGTGTATTGGACTGAAGAGGAGCTACTGTTCTTCTCAGTTTCCTAAGCAGAGTTGAACTAGATATGGTCCGTGTGTAGGAAGCACAGTTCTTTTGTTCTGAGCAAGCTCACCGTTCTGGCCCTATAGGAAACACAGTAGAGTAGAAGAGTGCTCTTTTCTCTAAAGCAGAGTGTGATTCTTGTAAGGCGAGCTAGCGTTTGTTTCCCAGTCCTAAATGGAGTTGAAACACATGCAGTTTCTGGTCCTACGAGCAAGAGTTGTTTTATGGTAAGAATAATCAATATTGCGCTGACATTGCCATACACAAGACAAATAGCACTGGCGTCTGTTCCCAGCAAGTACAGTGTATAGGACTGAAGAGGAGCTACTGTTCTTGTCAGTTTCCTAAGCAGAGTTGAACTAGATATGGCCCGTGTGTGTAGGAAGCACAGTTCTTTTTTTCTGAGCAAGCTCACTGTTCGGACCCCATAGGAAACACAGTAGAGTAGAAGAGTGCTCTTTTCTGAAAAGCAGAGTGTGTTTCATGTAAGGCGAGGTAGCGTTTGTTTCCCAGTCTTAAATGGAGTTGAATCACATGCAGTTTCTGGTCCTAGAGCAAGAGTTGTTTTCTGGTGAGGAAAGTCACTATTGCACTCCCTTTGCCATACACAGTGCAAATAGCACTGGCGTCTGTTCCCAGCAAGTACAGTGTATTGGACTGAAGAGGAGCTACTGTTCTTGTCAGTTTCCTAAACATAGTTGAACTAGATATGGCCCGTGTGTGTAGGAAGCTCAGTTCTTATGTTTTGAGCAAGCTCACTGTTCTGGCCCTATAGGAATCACAGTAGAGTACAAGAGTGCTCTTTTCTCTATAGCAGAGTGTGTTTCTTGTAAGGCGAGCTAGCGTTTGTTTCTTAGTCCTAAATGGAGTTGAATCACATGCAGTTTCTGGTCCTACAAGCAAGAGTTGTTTTCTGGTAAGGAAAGTCACTATTGCGCTCCCATTGCCACACACACTGCAAATAGCACTCTCGTCTGTTCCCAGCAAGTACAGTGTTGGACTGAAGAGGAGCTACTGTTCTTGTCAGGTTCCTAATCAGAGTTGAACTACATATGGTCCGTGTGTGTAGGAAGCACAGTTCTTTTGTTCTGAGCAAGCTCACTGTTTGGACCCCATAGGAAACACAGTAGAGTAGAAGAGTGCTCCTTTCTCTAAAGCAGAGTGTGTTTCTTGGAAGGCGAGCTAGCCTTTGTTTCCCAGTCCTAAATGGAGTTGAATCCCATGCAGTTTCTGGTACTATGAGCAAGAGTTGTTTACTGGTAAGGAAAGTCACTATTGCCCTGCCATTGTCATACACAGGACAAATAGCACTGGCGTCTGTTGCCAGCAAGTACAGTGTATTGGACTGAAAAGGATCTACTGTTCTTGTCAGGTTCCTAAGCAGACTTGAACTAGATATGGCCGTGTGTGTAGGAAGCACAGTTTTTTTTGTTCTGAGCAAGCTCACTGTTTGGACCCCATAGGAAACACAGTAGAGTAGAAGAGTGCTCTTTACTCAAAAGCAGACAGTGTTTCTTGTAAGGCGAGCTAGCGTTTGTTTCGCAGTCCTAAATGGAGTTGAATCACATGCAGTTTCTGGTCGTACGAGCAAGAGTTGTTTTCTGGTAAGGAAAGTCACTATTGCGCTCCCATTGCCATACACAGTGCAAATAGCACTCGCGCCTGTTCAAAGCAAGTACAGTGTATTGGACTGAAGAGGAGCTACTGTTCTTCTCAGTTTCCTAAGCAGAGTTGAACTAGATATGGTCCGTGTGTAGGAAGCACAGTTCTTTTGTTCTGAGCAAGCTCACCGTTCTGGCCCTATAGGAAACACAGTAGAGTAGAAGAGTGCTCTTTTCTCTAAAGCAGAGTGTGATTCTTGTAAGGCGAGCTAGCGTTTGTTTCCCAGTCCTAAATGGAGTTGAAACACATGCAGTTTCTGGTCCTACGAGCAAGAGTTGTTTTATGGTAAGAATAATCACTATTGCGCTGACATTGCCTTACACAGGACAAGAGCACTGGCGTCTGTTCCCAGCAAGTACAGTGTATTGGACTAAAGGGGATCTACTGTTCTTGTCAGTTTCCTAAGCAGAGTTGAACTAGATATGGCCCGTGTGTGTAGAAAGCACAGTTCTTTTGTTCAGAGCAAGCTCACTGTTCGGACCCGATAGGAAACACAGTAGATTAGAAGAGTGCACTTTTCTCAAAAGCAGAGTGTGTTTCATATAAGGCGAGGTAGTGTTTGTTTCCCAGTCCTAAATGGAGTTGAATCACATGCAGTTTCTGGTCCTATGAGCAAGAGTTGTTTTCTGGTAAGGAAAGTCACTATTGCACTCCCATTGCCATACACAGTGCAAATAGCCCTGGCGTCTGTTCCCAGCAAGTACAGTGTATAGGACTGAAGAGGAGCTACTGTTCTTGTCAGTTTTTTAAGCAGAGTTGAACTAGATATGGCCCGTGTGTGTAGGAAGCTCAGTTCTTATGTTCTGAGCATGCTCAATGTTCTCGTTATTTAGGAAACATAGTAGAGTAGAAGAGTGCTCTTTTTTCAAAAGCAGAGTGTGTTTCTTAAATGGCAAGCTAGCGTTTGATTCCCAGTCCTAAATGGAGTTGAGTCACATGCAGTTTCTGGTCCTACGAGCAAGAGTTGTTTTCTGGTAAGGAAAGTCACTAGTGTGCTCCCATTGCCATACACAGTGCAAATAGCACTCGCGTCTGTTCCCAGCAAGTACAGTGTTGGGCTGAAGAGGAGCTACTGTTCTTGTCAGGTTCCTAAGCAGAGTTGTACTACATATGGTCCGTGTGTGTAGGAAGCACAGTTCTTTTGTTCTGAGCAAGCTCTCACTGTTTGGACCCCATAGGAAACACAGTAGACTAGAAGAGTGCTCCTTTCTCTAAAGCAGAGTGTGTTTCTTGTAAGGCGAGCTAGCCTTTGTTTCCCAGTCCTAAATGGAGTTGAATCCCATGCAGTTTCTGGTACTATGAGCAAGAGTTGTTTTCTGGTAAGGAAAGTCACTATCGCGCTGCCATTGCCATACACAGGACAAATAGCACTGGCGTCTGTTGCCAGCAAGTACAGTGTATTGGACAGAAGAGGATCTACTGTTCTTGTCAGGTTCCTAAGCAGACTTGACCTAGATATGGCCGTGTGTGTAGGAAGCACAATTTTTTTTGTTCTGAGCAAGCTCACTGTTTGGACCCCATAGGAAACACAGTAGAGTAGAAGAGTGCTCTTTTCTCAAAAGCAGACTGTGTTTCTTGTAAGGCGAGATAGCGTTTGTTTCCCAGTCCTAATTGGTGTTGAGTCACATGCAGTTTTTTGTCCTACGAGCAAGAGTTGTTTTCTGGTAAGACGAGTCACTATTGTGCTCCCATTGCCATACACAGTGCAAATAGCACTCGCGTCTGTTCCCAGCAAGCACAGTGTATTGTACTGAATAGGATCTACTGTTCTTTTCAGTTTCCTAAGCAGAGGTGAACTAGATATGGCCCATGTGTGTAGGAAGCACAGTTCTTTTGTTCTGAGCAAGCTCACTGTTCGGACCCCATAGGAAACACAGTAGAGTAGAAGAGTGCTCTTTTCTGAAAAGCATAGTGTGTTTCATGTAAGGCGAGGGAGCGTTTGTTTCCCAGTCTTAAATGGAGTTGAATCACATGCAGTTTCTGGTCCTAGAGCAAGAGTTGTTTTCTGGTGAGGAAAGTCACTATTGCACTCCCTTTGCCATACACAGTGAAAATAGCACTGGCGTCTGTTCCCAGCAAGTACCGTGTATTGGACTGAAGAGGAGCTACTGTTCTTGTCAGTTTCCTAAACAGAGTTGAACTAGATATGGCCCGTGTGTGTAGGAAGCTCAGTTCTTATGTTTTGAGCAAGCTCACTGTTCTGGCCCTATAGGAAACACAGTAGAGTACATGAGTGCTCTTTTCTCTATAGCAGAGTGTGTTTCTTGTAAGGCGAGCTAGCGTTTGTTTCTTAGTCCTAAATGGAGTTGAATCACATGCAGTTTCTGGTCCTACAAGCAAGAGTTGTTTTCTGGTAAGGAAAGTCACTATTGTGCTCCCATTGCCACACACACTGCAAATAGCACTCTCGTCTGTTCCCAGCAAGTACAGTGTTGGACTGAAGAGGAGCTACTGTTCTTGTCAGGTTCCTAATCAGAGTTGAACTACATATGGTCCGTGTGTGTAGGAAGCACAGTTCTTTTGTTCTGAGCAAGCTCACTGTTTGGACCCCATAGGAAACACAGTAGAGTAGAAGAGTGCTCCTTTCTCTAAAGCAGAGTGTGTTTCTTGTAAGGCGAGCTAGCCTTTGTTTCCCAGTCCTAAATGGAGTTGAATCCCATGCAGTTTCTGGTACTATGAGCAAGAGTTGTTTTCTGGTAAGGAAAGTCACTATTGCCCTGCCATTGTCATACACAGGACAAATAGAAGTGGCGTCTGTTGCCAGCAAGTACAGTGTATTGGACTGAAAAGGATCTACTGTTCTTGTCAGGTTTTTAAGCAGACTTGAACTAGATATGGCCGTGTGTGTAGGAAGCACAGTTTTTTTTGTTCTGAGCAAGCTCACTGTTTGGACCCCATTGGAAACACAGTAGAGTAGAAGAGTGCTCTTTACTCAAAAGCAGACTGTGTTTCTTGTAAGGCGAGCTAGCGTTTGTTTCGCAGTCCTAAATGGAGTTGAATCACATGCAGTTTCTGGTCGTACGAGCAAGAGTTGTTTTCTGGTAAGGAAAGTCACTATTGCGCTCCCATTGCCATACACAGTGCAAATAGCACTCGCGTCTGTTCAAAGCAAGTACAGTGTATTGGACTGAAGAGGAGCTACTGTTCTTCTCAGTTTCCTAAGCAGAGTTGAACTAGATATGGTCCGTGTGTAGGAAGCACAGTTCTTTTTTTCTGAGCAAGCTCACCGTTCTGGCCCTATAGGAAACACAGTAGAGTAGAAGAGTGTTCTTTTCTCTAAAGCAGAGTGTGATTCTTGTAAGGCGAGCTAGCGTTTGTTTCCCAGTCCTAAATGGAGTTGAAACACATGCAGTTTCTGGTCCTACGAGCAAGATTTGTTTTATGGTAAGAATAATCAGTATTGCGCTGACATTACCATACACAGGACAAATAGCACTGGCGTCTATTCCCAGCAAGTACAGTGTATTGGACTAAAGGGGATCTACTGTTCTTGTCAGTTTCCTAAGCAGAGTTGAACTAGATATGGCCCGTGTGTGTAGGAAGCACAGTTCTTTTGTTCAGAGCAAGCTCACTGTTCGGACCCGATAGGAAACACAGTAGAGTAGAAGAGTGCACTTTTCTCAAAAGCAGAGTGTGTTTCATATAAGGCGAGGTAGCGTTTGTTTCCCAGTCCTAAATGGAGTTGAGTCACATGCAGTTTCTGGTCCTACGAGCAAGAGTTGTTTTCTGGTAAGGAAAGTCACTAGTGTGCTCCCATTGCCATACACAGTGCAAATAGCACTCGCGTCTGTTCCCAGCAAGTACAGTGTTGGGCTGAAGAGGAGCTACTGTTCTTGTCAGGTTCCTAAGCAGAGTTGTACTACATATGGTCCGTGTGTGTAGGAAGCACAGTTCTTTTGTTCTGAGCAAGCTCTCACTGTTTGGACCCCATAGGAAACACAGTAGACTAGAAGAGTGCTCCTTTCTCTAAAGCAGAGTGTGTTTCTTGTAAGGCGAGCTAGCCTTTGTTTCCCAGTCCTAAATGGAGTTGAATCCCATGCAGTTTCTGGTACTATGAGCAAGAGTTGTTTTCTGGTAAGGAAAGTCACTATCGCGCTGCCATTGCCATACACAGGACAAATAGCACTGGCGTCTGTTGCCAGCAAGTACAGTGTATTGGACAGAAGAGGATCTACTGTTCTTGTCAGGTTCCTAAGCAGACTTGACCTAGATATGGCCGTGTGTGTAGGAAGCACAATTTTTTTTGTTCTGAGCAAGCTCACTGTTTGGACCCCATAGGAAACACAGTAGAGTAGAAGAGTGCTCTTTTCTCAAAAGCAGACTGTGTTTCTTGTAAGGCGAGATAGCGTTTGTTTCCCAGTCCTAAATGGTGTTGAGTCACATGCAGTTTTTTGTCCTACGAGCAAGAGTTGTTTTCTGGTAAGACGAGTCACTATTGTGCTCCCATTGCCATACACAGTGCAAATAGCACTCGCGTCTGTTCCCAGCAAGCACAGTGTATTGTACTGAATAGGATCTACTGTTCTTTTCAGTTTCCTAAGCAGAGGTGAACTAGATATGGCCCATGTGTGTAGGAAGCACAGTTCTTTTGTTCTGAGCAAGCTCACTGTTCGGACCCCATAGGAAACACAGTAGAGTAGAAGAGTGCTCTTTTCTGAAAAGCATAGTGTGTTTCATGTAAGGCGAGGGAGCGTTTGTTTCCCAGTCTTAAATGGAGTTGAATCACATGCAGTTTCTGGTCCTAGAGCAAGAGTTGTTTTCTGGTGAGGAAAGTCACTATTGCACTCCCTTTGCCATACACAGTGAAAATAGCACTGGCGTCTGTTCCCAGCAAGTACCGTGTATTGGACTGAAGAGGAGCTACTGTTCTTGTCAGTTTCCTAAACAGAGTTGAACTAGATATGGCCCGTGTGTGTAGGAAGCTCAGTTCTTATGTTTTGAGCAAGCTCACTGTTCTGGCCCTATAGGAAACACAGTAGAGTACATGAGTGCTCTTTTCTCTATAGCAGAGTGTGTTTCTTGTAAGGCGAGCTAGCGTTTGTTTCTTAGTCCTAAATGGAGTTGAATCACATGCAGTTTCTGGTCCTACAAGCAAGAGTTGTTTTCTGGTAAGGAAAGTCACTATTGTGCTCCCATTGCCACACACACTGCAAATAGCACTCTCGTCTGTTCCCAGCAAGTACAGTGTTGGACTGAAGAGGAGCTACTGTTCTTGTCAGGTTCCTAATCAGAGTTGAACTACATATGGTCCGTGTGTGTAGGAAGCACAGTTCTTTTGTTCTGAGCAAGCTCACTGTTTGGACCCCATAGGAAACACAGTAGAGTAGAAGAGTGCTCCTTTCTCTAAAGCAGAGTGTGTTTCTTGTAAGGCGAGCTAGCCTTTGTTTCCCAGTCCTAAATGGAGTTGAATCCCATGCAGTTTCTGGTACTATGAGCAAGAGTTGTTTTCTGGTAAGGAAAGTCACTATTGCCCTGCCATTGTCATACACAGGACAAATAGAAGTGGCGTCTGTTGCCAGCAAGTACAGTGTATTGGACTGAAAAGGATCTACTGTTCTTGTCAGGTTTTTAAGCAGACTTGAACTAGATATGGCCGTGTGTGTAGGAAGCACAGTTTTTTTTGTTCTGAGCAAGCTCACTGTTTGGACCCCATTGGAAACACAGTAGAGTAGAAGAGTGCTCTTTACTCAAAAGCAGACTGTGTTTCTTGTAAGGCGAGCTAGCGTTTGTTTCGCAGTCCTAAATGGAGTTGAATCACATGCAGTTTCTGGTCGTACGAGCAAGAGTTGTTTTCTGGTAAGGAAAGTCACTATTGCGCTCCCATTGCCATACACAGTGCAAATAGCACTCGCGTCTGTTCAAAGCAAGTACAGTGTATTGGACTGAAGAGGAGCTACTGTTCTTCTCAGTTTCCTAAGCAGAGTTGAACTAGATATGGTCCGTGTGTAGGAAGCACAGTTCTTTTTTTCTGAGCAAGCTCACCGTTCTGGCCCTATAGGAAACACAGTAGAGTAGAAGAGTGTTCTTTTCTCTAAAGCAGAGTGTGATTCTTGTAAGGCGAGCTAGCGTTTGTTTCCCAGTCCTAAATGGAGTTGAAACACATGCAGTTTCTGGTCCTACGAGCAAGATTTGTTTTATGGTAAGAATAATCAGTATTGCGCTGACATTACCATACACAGGACAAATAGCACTGGCGTCTATTCCCAGCAAGTACAGTGTATTGGACTAAAGGGGATCTACTGTTCTTGTCAGTTTCCTAAGCAGAGTTGAACTAGATATGGCCCGTGTGTGTAGGAAGCACAGTTCTTTTGTTCAGAGCAAGCTCACTGTTCGGACCCGATAGGAAACACAGTAGAGTAGAAGAGTGCACTTTTCTCAAAAGCAGAGTGTGTTTCATATAAGGCGAGGTAGCGTTTGTTTCCCAGTCCTAAATGGAGTTGAATCACATGCAGTTTCTGGTCCTATGAGCAAGAGTTGTTTTCTGGTAAGGAAAGTCACTATTGCACTCCCATTGCCATACACAGTGCAAGTAGCCCTGGCGTCTGTTCCCAGCAAGTACAGTGTATAGGACTGAAGAGGAGCTACTGTTCTTGTCAGTTTCCTAAGCAGAGTTGAACTAGATATGGCCCGTGTGTGTAGGAAGCTCAGTTCTTATGTTCTGAGCAAGCTCAATGTTCTGGTTCTTTAGGAAACACAGTAGAGTAGAAGAGTGCTCTTTTCTCAAAAGCAGAGTGTGTTTCTTAAAGGGCAAGCTAGCGTTTGATTCCCAGTCCTAAATGGAGTTGAGTCACATGCAGTTTCTGGTCCTACGAGCAAGAGTTGTTTTCTGGTAAGGAAAGTCACTAGTGTGCTCCCATTGCCATACACAGTGCAAATATCACTCGCGTCTGTTCCCAGCAAGTACAGTGTTGGGCTGAAGAGGAGCTACTGTTCTTGTCAGGTTCCTAAGCAGAGTTGTACTACATATGGTCCGTGTGTGTAGGAAGCACAGTTCTTTTGTTCTGAGCAAGCTCTCACTGTTTGGACCCCATAGAAAACACAGTAGACTAGAAGAGTGCTCCTTTCTCTAAAGCAGAGTGTGTTTCTTGTAAGGCGAGCTAGCCTTTGTTTCCCAGTCCTAAATGGAGTTGAATCCCATGCAGTTTCTGGTACTATGAGCAAGAGTTGTTTTCTGGTAAGGAAAGACACTATCGCGCTGCCATTGCCACACACAGGACAAATAGCACTGGCGTCTGTTGCCAGCAAGTACAGTGTATTGGACTGAAGAGGATCTACTGTTCTTGTCAGGTTCCTAAGCAGACTTGAACTAGATATGGCCGTGTGTGTAGGAAGCACAATTTTTTTTGTTCTGAGCAAGCTCACTGTTTGGACCCCATAGGAAACACAGTAGAGTAGAAGAGTGCTCTTTTCTCAAAAGCAGACTGTGTTTCTTGTAAGGCGAGCTAGCGTTTGTTTCCCAGTCCTAAATGGTGTTGAGTCACATGCAGTTTTTTGTCCTACGAGCAAGAGTTGTTTTCTGGTAAGACGAGTCACTATTGTGCTCCCATTGCCATGCACAGTGCAAATAGCACTCGCGTCTGTTCCCAGCAAGCACAGTGTATTGGACTGAATAGGATCTACTGTTCTTTTCAGTTTCCTAAGCAGAGGTGAACTAGATATGGCCCATGTGTGTAGGAAGCACAGTTCTTTTGTTCTGAGCAAGCTCACTGTTCGGACCCCATAGGAAACACAGTAGAGTAGAAGAGTGCTCTTTTCTGAAAAGCAGAGTGTGTTTCATGTAAGGCGAGGTAGCGTTTGTTTCCCAGTTTTAAATGGAGTTGAATCACATGCACTTTCTGGTCCTATGAGCAAGAGTTGTTTTCTGGTGAGGAAAGTCACTATTGCACTCCCATTGCCATACACAGTGCAAATAGCACTGGCGTCTGTTCCCAGCAAGTACAGTGCATTGGACTGAAGTGGAGCTACTGTTCTTGTCAGTTTCCTAAACAGAGTTGAACTAGATATGGCCCGTGTGTGTAGGAAGCTCAGTTCTTATGTTTTGAGCAAGCTCACCGTTCTGGCCCTATAGGAAACACAGTAGAGTACAAGAGTGCTCTTTTCTCTATAGCTGAGTGTGTTTCTTGTAAGGCAAGCTAGCGTTTGTTTCTTAGTCCTAAATGGAGTTGAATCACATGCAGTTTCTGGTCCTACAAGCAAGAGTTGTTTTCTGGTAAGGAAAGTCACTATTGCGCTCCCATTGCCACACACACTGCAAATAGCACTCTCGTCTGTTCCCAGCAAGGACAGTGTTGGACTGAAGAGGAGCTACTGTTCTTGTCAGGTTCCTAAGCAGACTTGAACTAGATATGGCCGTGTGTGTAGGAAGCACAGTGTTTTTTGTTCTGAGCAAGCTCACTGTTTGGACCCCATAGGAAACACAGTAGAGTAGAAGAGTGCTCTTTACTCAAAAGCAGACTGTGTTTCTTGTAAGGCGAGCTAGCATTTGTTTCCCAGTCCTAAATGGAGTTGAATCACTTGCAGTTTCTGGTCGTACGAGCAAGAGTTGTTTTCTGGTAAGGAAAGTCACTATTGCGCTCCCATTGCCATACACAGTGCAAATAGCACTCGCGTCTGTTCAAAGCAAGTACAGTGTATTGGACTGAAGAGGAGCAACTGTTCTTCTCAGTTTCCTAAGCAGAGTTGAACTAGATATGGTCCGTGTGTAGGAAGCACAGTTCTTTTGTTCTGAGCAAGCTCACCGTTCTGGCCTTATAGGAAACACAGTAGAGTAGAAGAGTGCTCTTTTCTCTAAAGCAGAGTGTGATTCTTGTAAGGCGAGCTAGCGTTTGTTTCCCAGTCCTAAATGGAGTTGAAACACATGCCGTTTCTGGTCCTACGAGCAAGAGTTTTTTTATGGTAAGAATAATCAATATTGCGCTGACATTGCCATACACAGGACAAATAGCACTGGCGTCTGTTCCCAGCAAGTACAGTGTATAGGACTGAAGAGGAGCTACTGTTCTTGTCAGTTTCCTAAGCAGAGTTGAACTAGATATGGCCCGTGTGTGTAGGAAGCACAGTTCTTTTGTTCTGAGCAAGCTCACTGTTCGGACCCCATAGGAAACACAGTAGAGTAGAAGAGTGCTCTTTTCTGAAAAGCAGAGTGTGTTTCATGTAAGGCGAGGTAGCGTTTGTTTCCCAGTCTTAAATGGAGTTGAATCACATGCAGTTTCTGGTCCTAGAGCAAGAGTTGTTTTCTGGTGAGGAAAGTCACTATTGCACTCCCTTTGCCATACACAGTGCAAATAGCACTGGCGTCTGTTCCCAGCAAGTACAGTGTATTGGACTGAAGAGGAGCTACTGTTCTTGTCAGTTTCCTAAACAGAGTTGAACTAGATATGGCCCGTGTGTGTAGGAAGCTCAGTTCTTATGTTTTGAGCAAGCTCACTGTTCTGGCCCTATAGGAATCACAGTAGAGTACAAGAGTGCTCTTTTCTCTATAGCAGAGTGT
>NW_026738349.1:0-19529 GCF_949786415.1 Peromyscus eremicus
AGAAACACACTCTGCTTTTGAGAAAACAGCACTCTTCTACTCTCCTGTGTTTCCTATAGGGCCAGAACAGTGAGCTTGCTCAGAACAAAAGAACTGTGCTTCCTACACACACGGGGCATATCTAGTTCAACTCTGCTTAGGAAACTGACCAGAACAGTAGCTTCTCTTCAGTCCAATACACTGTACTTGCTGGGAACAGACGCGAGTGCTATTTGCACTGTGTATGGCAATGGGAGCGCAATAGTGACTCTTCTAAGCAGAAAACAACTCTTGCTCGTAGGACCACAAACTGCATGGGATTCAACTCCGTTTAGGACTGGGAAACAAACGCTAGCTCGCCTTGCAAGAAACACACTCTGCTTTTGAGAAAACAGCACTCTTCTACTCTCCTGTGTTTCCTATAGGGCCAGAACAGTGAGCTTGCTCAGAACAAAAGAACTGTGCTTCCTACACACACGGGGCATATCTAGTTCAACTCTGCTTAGGAAACTGACCAGAACAGTAGCTTCTCTTCAGTCCAATACACTGTACTTGCTGGGAACAGACGCGAGTGCTATTTGCACTGTGTATGGCAATGGGAGCGCAACAGTGACTCTTCTTAGCAGAAAACAACTCTTGCTCGTAGGACCAGAAACTGCATGGGATTCAACTCCGTTTAGGACTGGGAAACAAACGCTAGCTCGCCTTGCAAGAAACACACTCTGCTTTTGAGAAAACAGCACTCTTCTACTCTCCTGTGTTTCCTATAGGGCCAGAACAGTGAGCTTGCTCAGAACAAAAGAACTGTGCTTCCTACACACACGGGGCATATCTAGTTCAACTCTGCTTAGGAAACTGACCAGAACAGTAGCTTCTCTTCAGTCCAATACACTGTACTTGCTGGGAACAGACGCGAGTGCTATTTGCACTGTGTATGGCAATGGGAGCGCAATAGTGACTCTTCTTAGCAGAAAACAACTCTTGCTCGTAGGACCACAAACTGCATGGGATTCAACTCCGTTTAGGACTGGGAAACAAACGCTAGCTCGCCTTGCAAGAAACACACTCTGCTTTTGAGAAAACAGCACTCTTCTACTCTCCTGTGTTTCCTATAGGGCCAGAACAGTGAGCTTGCTCAGAACAAAAGAACTGTGCTTCCTACACACACGGGGCATATCTAGTTCAACTCTGCTTAGGAAACTGACCAGAACAGTAGCTTCTCTTCAGTCCAATACACTGTACTTGCTGGGAACAGACGCGAGTGCTATTTGCACTGTGTATGGCAATGGGAGCGCAATAGTGACTCTTCTTAGCAGAAAACAACTCTTGCTCGTAGGACCAGAAACTGCATGGGATTCAACTCCGTTTAGGACTGGGAAACAAACGCTAGCTCGCCTTGCAAGAAACACACTCTGCTTTTGAGAAAACAGCACTCTTCTACTCTCCTGTGTTTCCTATAGGGCCAGAACAGTGAGCTTGCTCAGAACAAAAGAACTGTGCTTCCTACACACACGGGGCATATCTAGTTCAACTCTGCTTAGGAAACTGACCAGAACAGTAGCTTCTCTTCAGTCCAATACACTGTACTTGCTGGGAACAGACGCGAGTGCTATTTGCACTGTGTATGGCAATGGGAGCGCAATAGTGACTCTTCTAAGCAGAAAACAACTCTTGCTCGTAGGACCACAAACTGCATGGGATTCAACTCCGTTTAGGACTGGGAAACAAACGCTAGCTCGCCTTGCAAGAAACACACTCTGCTTTTGAGAAAACAGCACTCTTCTACTCTCCTGTGTTTCCTATAGGGCCAGAACAGTGAGCTTGCTCAGAACAAAAGAACTGTGCTTCCTACACACACGGGGCATATCTAGTTCAACTCTGCTTAGGAAACTGACCAGAACAGTAGCTTCTCTTCAGTCCAATACACTGTACTTGCTGGGAACAGACGCGAGTGCTATTTGCACTGTGTATGGCAATGGGAGCGCAATAGTGACTCTTCTTAGCAGAAAACAACTCTTGCTCGTAGGACCAGAAACTGCATGGGATTCAACTCCGTTTAGGACTGGGAAACAAACGCTAGCTCGCCTTGCAAGAAACACACTCTGCTTTTGAGAAAACAGCACTCTTCTACTCTCCTGTGTTTCCTATAGGGCCAGAACAGTGAGCTTGCTCAGAACAAAAGAACTGTGCTTCCTACACACACGGGGCATATCTAGTTCAACTCTGCTTAGGAAACTGACCAGAACAGTAGCTTCTCTTCAGTCCAATACACTGTACTTGCTGGGAACAGACGCGAGTGCTATTTGCACTGTGTATGGCAATGGGAGCGCAATAGTGACTCTTCTTAGCAGAAAACAACTCTTGCTCGTAGGACCACAAACTGCATGGGATTCAACTCCGTTTAGGACTGGGAAACAAACGCTAGCTCGCCTTGCAAGAAACACACTCTGCTTTTGAGAAAACAGCACTCTTCTACTCTCCTGTGTTTCCTATAGGGCCAGAACAGTGAGCTTGCTCAGAACAAAAGAACTGTGCTTCCTACACACACGGGGCATATCTAGTTCAACTCTGCTTAGGAAACTGACCAGAACAGTAGCTTCTCTTCAGTCCAATACACTGTACTTGCTGGGAACAGACGCGAGTGCTATTTGCACTGTGTATGGCAATGGGAGCGCAATAGTGACTCTTCTAAGCAGAAAACAACTCTTGCTCGTAGGACCACAAACTGCATGGGATTCAACTCCGTTTAGGACTGGGAAACAAACGCTAGCTCGCCTTGCAAGAAACACACTCTGCTTTTGAGAAAACAGCACTCTTCTACTCTCCTGTGTTTCCTATAGGGCCAGAACAGTGAGCTTGCTCAGAACAAAAGAACTGTGCTTCCTACACACACGGGGCATATCTAGTTCAACTCTGCTTAGGAAACTGACCAGAACAGTAGCTTCTCTTCAGTCCAATACACTGTACTTGCTGGGAACAGACGCGAGTGCTATTTGCACTGTGTATGGCAATGGGAGCGCAACAGTGACTCTTCTTAGCAGAAAACAACTCTTGCTCGTAGGACCAGAAACTGCATGGGATTCAACTCCGTTTAGGACTGGGAAACAAACGCTAGCTCGCCTTGCAAGAAACACACTCTGCTTTTGAGAAAACAGCACTCTTCTACTCTCCTGTGTTTCCTATAGGGCCAGAACAGTGAGCTTGCTCAGAACAAAAGAACTGTGCTTCCTACACACACGGGGCATATCTAGTTCAACTCTGCTTAGGAAACTGACCAGAACAGTAGCTTCTCTTCAGTCCAATACACTGTACTTGCTGGGAACAGACGCGAGTGCTATTTGCACTGTGTATGGCAATGGGAGCGCAATAGTGACTCTTCTTAGCAGAAAACAACTCTTGCTCGTAGGACCACAAACTGCATGGGATTCAACTCCGTTTAGGACTGGGAAACAAACGCTAGCTCGCCTTGCAAGAAACACACTCTGCTTTTGAGAAAACAGCACTCTTCTACTCTCCTGTGTTTCCTATAGGGCCAGAACAGTGAGCTTGCTCAGAACAAAAGAACTGTGCTTCCTACACACACGGGGCATATCTAGTTCAACTCTGCTTAGGAAACTGACCAGAACAGTAGCTTCTCTTCAGTCCAATACACTGTACTTGCTGGGAACAGACGCGAGTGCTATTTGCACTGTGTATGGCAATGGGAGCGCAATAGTGACTCTTCTTAGCAGAAAACAACTCTTGCTCGTAGGACCAGAAACTGCATGGGATTCAACTCCGTTTAGGACTGGGAAACAAACGCTAGCTCGCCTTGCAAGAAACACACTCTGCTTTTGAGAAAACAGCACTCTTCTACTCTCCTGTGTTTCCTATAGGGCCAGAACAGTGAGCTTGCTCAGAACAAAAGAACTGTGCTTCCTACACACACGGGGCATATCTAGTTCAACTCTGCTTAGGAAACTGACCAGAACAGTAGCTTCTCTTCAGTCCAATACACTGTACTTGCTGGGAACAGACGCGAGTGCTATTTGCACTGTGTATGGCAATGGGAGCGCAATAGTGACTCTTCTTAGCAGAAAACAACTCTTGCTCGTAGGACCAGAAACTGCATGGGATTCAACTCCGTTTAGGACTGGGAAACAAACGCTAGCTCGCCTTGCAAGAAACACACTCTGCTTTTGAGAAAACAGCACTCTTCTACTCTCCTGTGTTTCCTATAGGGCCAGAACAGTGAGCTTGCTCAGAACAAAAGAACTGTGCTTCCTACACACACGGGGCATATCTAGTTCAACTCTGCTTAGGAAACTGACCAGAACAGTAGCTTCTCTTCAGTCCAATACACTGTACTTGCTGGGAACAGACGCGAGTGCTATTTGCACTGTGTATGGCAATGGGAGCGCAATAGTGACTCTTCTTAGCAGAAAACAACTCTTGCTCGTAGGACCACAAACTGCATGGGATTCAACTCCGTTTAGGACTGGGAAACAAACGCTAGCTCGCCTTGCAAGAAACACACTCTGCTTTTGAGAAAACAGCACTCTTCTACTCTCCTGTGTTTCCTATAGGGCCAGAACAGTGAGCTTGCTCAGAACCAAAGAAATGTGCTTCCTACACACACGGGGCATATCTAGTTCAACTCTGCTTAGGAAACTGACCAGAACAGTAGCTTCTCTTCAGTCCAATACACTGTACTTGCTGGGAACAGACGCGAGTGCTATTTGCACTGTGTATGGCAATGGGAGCGCAATAGTGACTCTTCTTAGCAGAAAACAACTCTTGCTCGTAGGACCACAAACTGCATGGGATTCAACTCCGTTTAGGACTGGGAAACAAACGCTAGCTCGCCTTGCAAGAAACACACTCTGCTTTTGAGAAAACAGCACTCTTCTACTCTCCTGTGTTTCCTATAGGGCCAGAACAGTGAGCTTGCTCAGAACAAAAGAACTGTGCTTCCTACACACACGGGGCATATCTAGTTCAACTCTGCTTAGGAAACTGACCAGAACAGTAGCTTCTCTTCAGTCCAATACACTGTACTTGCTGGGAACAGACGCGAGTGCTATTTGCACTGTGTATGGCAATGGGAGCGCAATAGTGACTCTTCTTAGCAGAAAACAACTCTTGCTCGTAGGACCACAAACTGCATGGGATTCAACTCCGTTTAGGACTGGGAAACAAACGCTAGCTCGCCTTGCAAGAAACACACTCTGCTTTTGAGAAAACAGCACTCTTCTACTCTCCTGTGTTTCCTATAGGGCCAGAACAGTGAGCTTGCTCAGAACAAAAGAACTGTGCTTCCTACACACACGGGGCATATCTAGTTCAACTCTGCTTAGGAAACTGACCAGAACAGTAGCTTCTCTTCAGTCCAATACACTGTACTTGCTGGGAACAGACGCGAGTGCTATTTGCACTGTGTATGGCAATGGGAGCGCAATAGTGACTCTTCTTAGCAGAAAACAACTCTTGCTCGTAGGACCAGAAACTGCATGGGATTCAACTCCGTTTAGGACTGGGAAACAAACGCTAGCTCGCCTTGCAAGAAACACACTCTGCTTTTGAGAAAACAGCACTCTTCTACTCTCCTGTGTTTCCTATAGGGCCAGAACAGTGAGCTTGCTCAGAACCAAAGAACTGTGCTTCCTACACACACGGGGCATATCTAGTTCAACTCTGCTTAGGAAACTGACCAGAACAGTAGCTTCTCTTAAGTCCAATACACTGTACTTGCTGGGAACAGACGCGAGTGCTATTTGCACTGTGTATGGCAATGGGAGCGCAATAGTGACTCTTCTTAGCAGAAAACAACTCTTGCTCGTAGGACCAGAAACTGCATGGGATTCAACTCCGTTTAGGACTGGGAAACAAATGCTAGCTCGCCTTGCAAGAAACACACTCTGCTTTTGAGAAAACAGCACTCTTCTACTCTCCTGTGTTTCCTATAGGGCCAGAACAGTGAGCTTGCTCAGAACAAAAGAACTGTGCTTCCTACACACACGGGGCATATCTAGTTCAACTCTGCTTAGGAAACTGACCAGAACAGTAGCTTCTCTTCAGTCCAATACACTGTACTTGCTGGGAACAGACGCGAGTGCTATTTGCACTGTGTATGGCAATGGGAGCGCAATAGTGACTCTTCTTAGCAGAAAACAACTCTTGCTCGTAGGACCAGAAACTGCATGGGATTCAACTCCGTTTAGGACTGGGAAACAAACGCTAGCTCGCCTTGCAAGAAACACACTCTGCTTTTGAGAAAACAGCACTCTTCTACTCTCCTGTGTTTCCTATAGGGCCAGAACAGTGAGCTTGCTCAGAACAAAAGAACTGTGCTTCCTACACACACGGGGCATATCTAGTTCAACTCTGCTTAGGAAACTGACCAGAACAGTAGCTTCTCTTCAGTCCAATACACTGTACTTGCTGGGAACAGACGCGAGTGCTATTTGCACTGTGTATGGCAATGGGAGCGCAATAGTGACTCTTCTAAGCAGAAAACAACTCTTGCTCGTAGGACCACAAACTGCATGGGATTCAACTCCATTTAGGACTGGGAAACAAACGCTAGCTCGCCTTGCAAGAAACACACTCTGCTTTTGAGAAAACAGCACTCTTCTTCTCTCCTGTGTTTCCTATAGGGCCAGAACAGTGAGCTTGCTCAGAACCAAAGAACTGTGCTTCCTACACACACGGGGCATATCTAGTTCAACTCTGCTTAGGAAACTGACCAGAACAGTAGCTTCTCTTCAGTCCAATACACTGTACTTGCTGGGAACAGACGCGAGTGCTATTTGCACTGTGTATGGCAATGGGAGCGCAATAGTGACTCTTCTTAGCAGAAAACAACTCTTGCTCGTAGGACCACAAACTGCATGGGATTCAACTCCGTTTAGGACTGGGAAACAAACACTAGCTCGCCTTGCAAGAAACACACTCTGCTTTTGAGAAAACAGCACTCTTCTACTCTCCTGTGTTTCCTATAGGGCCAGAACAGTGAGCTTGCTCAGAACAAAACAACTGTGCTTCCTACACACACGGGGCATATCTAGTTCAACTCTGCTTAGGAAACTGACCAGAACAGTAGCTTCTCTTCAGTCCAATACACTGTACTTGCTGGGAACAGACGCGAGTGCTATTTGCACTGTGTATGGCAATGGGAGCGCAATAGTGACTCTTCTTAGCAGAAAACAACTCTTGCTCGTAGGACCACAAACTGCATGGGATTCAACTCCGTTTAGGACTGGGAAACAAACGCTAGCTTGCCTTGCAAGAAACACACTCTGCTTTTGAGAAAACAGCACTCTTCTACTCTCCTGTGTTTCCTATAGGACCAGAACAGTGAGCTTGCTCAGAACCAAAGAACTGTGCTTCCTACACACACGGGGCATATCTAGTTCAACTCTGCTTAGGAAACTGACCAGAACAGTAGCTTCTCTTCAGTCCAATACACTGTACTTGCTGGGAACAGACGCGAGTGCTATTTGCACTGTGTATGGCAATGGGAGCGCAATAGTGACTCTTCTTAGCAGAAAACAACTCTTGCTCGTAGGACCACAAACTGCATGGGATTCAACTCCGTTTAGGACTGGGAAACAAACGCTAGCTCGCCTTGCAAGAAACACACTCTGCTTTTGAGAAAACAGCACTCTTCTACTCTCCTGTGTTTCCTATAGGGCCAGAACAGTGAGCTTGCTCAGAACAAAAGAACTGTGCTTCCTACACACACGGGGCATATCTAGTTCAACTCTGCTTAGGAAACTGACCAGAACAGTAGCTTCTCTTCAGTCCAATACACTGTACTTGCTGGGAACAGACGCGAGTGCTATTTGCTCTGTGTATGGCAATGGGAGCGCAATAGTGACTCTTCTTAGCAGAAAACAACTCTTGCTCGTAGGACCAGAAACTGCATGCGATTCAACTCCGTTTAGGACTGGGAAACAAACGCTAGCTCGCCTTGCAAGAAACACACTCTGCTTTTGAGAAAACAGCACTCTTCTACTCTCCTGTGTTTCCTATAGGGCCAGAAAAGTGAGCTTGCTCAGAACAAAAGAACTGTGCTTCCTACACACACGGGGCATATCTAGTTCAACTCTGCTTAGGAAACTGACCAGAACAGTAGCTTCTCTTCAGTCCAATACACTGTACTTGCTGGGAACAGACGCGAGTGCTATTTGCACTGTGTATGGCAATGGGAGCGCAATAGTGACTCTTCTAAGCAGAAAACAACTCTTGCTCGTAGGACCAGAAACTGCATGGGATTCAACTCCGTTTAGGACTGGGAAACAAACGCTAGCTCGCCTTGCAAGAAACACACTCTGCTTTTGAGAAAACAGCACTCTTCTTCTCTCCTGTGTTTCCTATAGGGCCAGAACAGTGAGCTTGCTCAGAACCAAAGAACTGTGCTTCCTACACACACGGGGCATATCTAGTTCAACTCTGCTTAGGAAACTGACCAGAACAGTAGCTTCTCTTCAGTCCAATACACTGTACTTGCTGGGAACAGACGCGAGTGCTATTTGCACTGTGTATGGCAATGGGAGTGCAATAGTGACTCTTCTTAGCAGAAAACAACTCTTGCTCGTAGGACCACAAACTGCATGGGATTCAACTCCGTTTAGGACTGGGAAACAAACGCTAGCTCGCCTTGCAAGAAACACACTCTGCTTTTGAGAAAACAGCACTCTTCTACTCTCCTGTGTTTCCTATAGGGCCAGAACAGTGAGCTTGCTCAGAACAAAAGAACTGTGCTTCCTACACACACGGGGCATATCTAGTTCAACTCTGCTTAGGAAACTGACCAGAACAGTAGCTTCTCTTCAGTCCAATACACTGTACTTGCTGGGAACAGACGCGAGTGCTATTTGCACTGTGTATGGCAATGGGAGCGCAATAGTGACTCTTCTTAGCAGAAAACAACTCTTGCTCGTAGGACCACAAACTGCATGGGATTCAACTCCGTTTAGGACTGGGAAACAAACGCTAGCTCGCCTTGCAAGAAACACACTCTGCTTTTGAGAAAACAGCACTCTTCTACTCTCCTGTGTTTCCTATAGGGCCAGAACAGTGAGCTTGCTCAGAACAAAAGAACTGTGCTTCCTACACACACGGGGCATATCTAGTTCAACTCTGCTTAGGAAACTGACCAGAACAGTAGCTTCTCTTCAGTCCAATACACTGTACTTGCTGGGAACAGACGCGAGTGCTATTTGCACTGTGTATGGCAATGGGAGCGCAATAGTGACTCTTCTTAGCAGAAAACAACTCTTGCTCGTAGGACCACAAACTGCATGGGATTCAACTCCGTTTAGGACTGGGAAACAAACGCTAGCTCGCCTTGCAAGAAACACACTCTGCTTTTGAGAAAACAGCACTCTTCTACTCTCCTGTGTTTCCTATAGGGCCAGAACAGTGAGCTTGCTCAGAACAAAAGAACTGTGCTTCCTACACACACGGGGCATATCTAGTTCAACTCTGCTTAGGAAACTGACCAGAACAGTAGCTTCTCTTCAGTCCAATACACTGTACTTGCTGGGAACAGACGCGAGTGCTATTTGCACTGTGTATGGCAATGGGAGCGCAATAGTGACTCTTCTTAGCAGAAAACAACTCTTGCTCGTAGGACCACAAACTGCATGGGATTCAACTCCGTTTAGGACTGGGAAACAAACGCTAGCTCGCCTTGCAAGAAACACACTCTGCTTTTGAGAAAACAGCACTCTTCTACTCTCCTGTGTTTCCTATAGGGCCAGAACAGTGAGCTTGCTCAGAACAAAAGAACTGTGCTTCCTACACACACGGGGCATATCTAGTTCAACTCTGCTTAGGAAACTGACCAGAACAGTAGCTTCTCTTCAGTCCAATACACTGTACTTGCTGGGAACAGACGCGAGTGCTATTTGCACTGTGTATGGCAATGGGAGCGCAATAGTGACTCTTCTTAGCAGAAAACAACTCTTGCTCGTAGGACCACAAACTGCATGGGATTCAACTCCGTTTAGGACTGGGAAACAAACGCTAGCTCGCCTTGCAAGAAACACACTCTGCTTTTGAGAAAACAGCACTCTTCTACTCTCCTGTGTTTCCTATAGGGCCAGAACAGTGAGCTTGCTCAGAACAAAAGAACTGTGCTTCCTACACACACGGGGCATATCTAGTTCAACTCTGCTTAGGAAACTGACCAGAACAGTAGCTTCTCTTCAGTCCAATACACTGTACTTGCTGGGAACAGACGCGAGTGCTATTTGCACTGTGTATGGCAATGGGAGCGCAATAGTGACTCTTCTTAGCAGAAAACAACTCTTGCTCGTAGGACCACAAACTGCATGGGATTCAACTCCGTTTAGGACTGGGAAACAAACGCTAGCTCGCCTTGCAAGAAACACACTCTGCTTTTGAGAAAACAGCACTCTTCTACTCTCCTGTGTTTCCTATAGGGCCAGAACAGTGAGCTTGCTCAGAACAAAAGAACTGTGCTTCCTACACACACGGGGCATATCTAGTTCAACTCTGCTTAGGAAACTGACCAGAACAGTAGCTTCTCTTCAGTCCAATACACTGTACTTGCTGGGAACAGACGCGAGTGCTATTTGCACTGTGTATGGCAATGGGAGCGCAATAGTGACTCTTCTTAGCAGAAAACAACTCTTGCTCGTAGGACCAGAAACTGCATGGGATTCAACTCCGTTTAGGACTGGGAAACAAACGCTAGCTCGCCTTGCAAGAAACACACTCTGCTTTTGAGAAAACAGCACTCTTCTACTCTCCTGTGTTTCCTATAGGGCCAGAACAGTGAGCTTGCTCAGAACCAAAGAACTGTGCTTCCTACACACACGGGGCATATCTAGTTCAACTCTGCTTAGGAAACTGACCAGAACAGTAGCTTCTCTTAAGTCCAATACACTGTACTTGCTGGGAACAGACGCGAGTGCTATTTGCACTGTGTATGGCAATGGGAGCGCAATAGTGACTCTTCTTAGCAGAAAACAACTCTTGCTCGTAGGACCAGAAACTGCATGGGATTCAACTCCGTTTAGGACTGGGAAACAAACGCTAGCTCGCCTTGCAAGAAACACACTCTGCTTTTGAGAAAACAGCACTCTTCTACTCTCCTGTGTTTCCTATAGGGCCAGAACAGTGAGCTTGCTCAGAACAAAAGAACTGTGCTTCCTACACACACGGGGCATATCTAGTTCAACTCTGCTTAGGAAACTGACCAGAACAGTAGCTTCTCTTCAGTCCAATACACTGTACTTGCTGGGAACAGACGCGAGTGCTATTTGCTCTGTGTATGGCAATGGGAGCGCAATAGTGACTCTTCTTAGCAGAAAACAACTCTTGCTCGTAGGACCAGAAACTGCATGGGATTCAACTCCGTTTAGGACTGGGAAACAAACGCTAGCTCGCCTTGCAAGAAACACACTCTGCTTTTGAGAAAACAGCACTCTTCTACTCTCCTGTGTTTCCTATAGGGCCAGAACAGTGAGCTTGCTCAGAACAAAAGAACTGTGCTTCCTACACACACGGGGCATATCTAGTTCAACTCTGCTTAGGAAACTGACCAGAACAGTAGCTTCTCTTCAGTCCAATACACTGTACTTGCTGGGAACAGACGCGAGTGCTATTTGCACTGTGTATGGCAATGGGAGCGCAATAGTGACTCTTCTAAGCAGAAAACAACTCTTGCTCGTAGGACCAGAAACTGCATGGGATTCAACTCCATTTAGGACTGGGAAACAAACGCTAGCTCGCCTTGCAAGAAACACACTCTGCTTTTGAGAAAACAGCACTCTTCTACTCTCCTGTGTTTCCTATAGGGCCAGAACAGTGAGCTTGCTCAGAACAAAAGAACTGTGCTTCCTACACACACGGGGCATATCTAGTTCAACTCTGCTTAGGAAACTGACCAGAACAGTAGCTTCTCTTCAGTCCAATACACTGTACTTGCTGGGAACAGACGCGAGTGCTATTTGCACTGTGTATGGCAATGGGAGCGCAATAGTGACTCTTCTTAGCAGAAAACAACTCTTGCTCGTAGGACCACAAACTGCATGGGATTCAACTCCGTTTAGGACTGGGAAACAAACGCTAGCTCGCCTTGCAAGAAACACACTCTGCTTTTGAGAAAACAGCACTCTTCTACTCTCCTGTGTTTCCTATAGGGCCAGAACAGTGAGCTTGCTCAGAACAAAAGAACTGTGCTTCCTACACACACGGGGCATATCTAGTTCAACTCTGCTTAGGAAACTGACCAGAACAGTAGCTTCTCTTCAGTCCAATACACTGTACTTGCTGGGAACAGACGCGAGTGCTATTTGCACTGTGTATGGCAATGGGAGCGCAATAGTGACTCTTCTTAGCAGAAAACAACTCTTGCTCGTAGGACCAGAAACTGCATGGGATTCAACTCCGTTTAGGACTGGGAAACAAACGCTAGCTCGCCTTGCAAGAAACACACTCTGCTTTTGAGAAAACAGCACTCTTCTACTCTCCTGTGTTTCCTATAGGGCCAGAACAGTGAGCTTGCTCAGAACCAAAGAACTGTGCTTCCTACACACACGGGGCATATCTAGTTCAACTCTGCTTAGGAAACTGACCAGAACAGTAGCTTCTCTTAAGTCCAATACACTGTACTTGCTGGGAACAGACGCGAGTGCTATTTGCACTGTGTATGGCAATGGGAGCGCAATAGTGACTCTTCTTAGCAGAAAACAACTCTTGCTCGTAGGACCAGAAACTGCATGGGATTCAACTCCGTTTAGGACTGGGAAACAAACGCTAGCTCGCCTTGCAAGAAACACACTCTGCTTTTGAGAAAACAGCACTCTTCTACTCTCCTGTGTTTCCTATAGGGCCAGAACAGTGAGCTTGCTCAGAACAAAAGAACTGTGCTTCCTACACACACGGGGCATATCTAGTTCAACTCTGCTTAGGAAACTGACCAGAACAGTAGCTTCTCTTCAGTCCAATACACTGTACTTGCTGGGAACAGACGCGAGTGCTATTTGCTCTGTGTATGGCAATGGGAGCGCAATAGTGACTCTTCTTAGCAGAAAACAACTCTTGCTCGTAGGACCAGAAACTGCATGGGATTCAACTCCGTTTAGGACTGGGAAACAAACGCTAGCTCGCCTTGCAAGAAACACACTCTGCTTTTGAGAAAACAGCACTCTTCTACTCTCCTGTGTTTCCTATAGGGCCAGAACAGTGAGCTTGCTCAGAACAAAAGAACTGTGCTTCCTACACACACGGGGCATATCTAGTTCAACTCTGCTTAGGAAACTGACCAGAACAGTAGCTTCTCTTCAGTCCAATACACTGTACTTGCTGGGAACAGACGCGAGTGCTATTTGCACTGTGTATGGCAATGGGAGCGCAATAGTGACTCTTCTAAGCAGAAAACAACTCTTGCTCGTAGGACCAGAAACTGCATGGGATTCAACTCCATTTAGGACTGGGAAACAAACGCTAGCTCGCCTTGCAAGAAACACACTCTGCTTTTGAGAAAACAGCACTCTTCTTCTCTCCTGTGTTTCCTATAGGGCCAGAACAGTGAGCTTGCTCAGAACCAAAGAACTGTGCTTCCTACACACACGGGGCATATCTAGTTCAACTCTGCTTAGGAAACTGACCAGAACAGTAGCTTCTCTTCAGTCCAATACACTGTACTTGCTGGGAACAGACGCGAGTGCTATTTGCACTGTGTATGGCAATGGGAGCGCAATAGTGACTCTTCTTAGCAGAAAACAACTCTTGCTCGTAGGACCACAAACTGCATGGGATTCAACTCCGTTTAGGACTGGGAAACAAACACTAGCTCGCCTTGCAAGAAACACACTCTGCTTTTGAGAAAACAGCACTCTTCTACTCTCCTGTGTTTCCTATAGGGCCAGAACAGTGAGCTTGCTCAGAACAAAAGAACTGTGCTTCCTACACACACGGGGCATATCTAGTTCAACTCTGCTTAGGAAACTGACCAGAACAGTAGCTTCTCTTCAGTCCAATACACTGTACTTGCTGGGAACAGACGCGAGTGCTATTTGCACTGTGTATGGCAATGGGAGCGCAATAGTGACTCTTCTTAGCAGAAAACAACTCTTGCTCGTAGGACCAGAAACTGCATGGGATTCAACTCCGTTTAGGACTGGGAAACAAACGCTAGCTCGCCTTGCAAGAAACACACTCTGCTTTTGAGAAAACAGCACTCTTCTACTCTCCTGTGTTTCCTATAGGGCCAGAACAGTGAGCTTGCTCAGAACCAAAGAACTGTGCTTCCTACACACACGGGGCATATCTAGTTCAACTCTGCTTAGGAAACTGACCAGAACAGTAGCTTCTCTTCAGTCCAATACACTGTACTTGCTGGGAACAGACGCGAGTGCTATTTGCACTGTGTATGGCAATGGGAGCGCAATAGTGACTCTTCTTAGCAGAAAACAACTCTTGCTCGTAGGACCACAAACTGCATGGGATTCAACTCCGTTTAGGACTGGGAAACAAACGCTAGCTCGCCTTGCAAGAAACACACTCTGCTTTTGAGAAAACAGCACTCTTCTACTCTCCTGTGTTTCCTATAGGGCCAGAACAGTGAGCTTGCTCAGAACAAAAGAACTGTGCTTCCTACACACACGGGGCATATCTAGTTCAACTCTGCTTAGGAAACTGACCAGAACAGTAGCTTCTCTTCAGTCCAATACACTGTACTTGCTGGGAACAGACGCGAGTGCTATTTGCTCTGTGTATGGCAATGGGAGCGCAATAGTGACTCTTCTTAGCAGAAAACAACTCTTGCTCGTAGGACCAGAAACTGCATGGGATTCAACTCCGTTTAGGACTGGGAAACAAACGCTAGCTCGCCTTGCAAGAAACACACTCTGCTTTTGAGAAAACAGCACTCTTCTACTCTCCTGTGTTTCCTATAGGGCCAGAAAAGTGAGCTTGCTCAGAACAAAAGAACTGTGCTTCCTACACACACGGGGCATATCTAGTTCAACTCTGCTTAGGAAACTGACCAGAACAGTAGCTTCTCTTCAGTCCAATACACTGTACTTGCTGGGAACAGACGCGAGTGCTATTTGCACTGTGTATGGCAATGGGAGCGCAATAGTGACTCTTCTAAGCAGAAAACAACTCTTGCTCGTAGGACCAGAAACTGCATGGGATTCAACTCCGTTTAGGACTGGGAAACAAACGCTAGCTCGCCTTGCAAGAAACACACTCTGCTTTTGAGAAAACAGCACTCTTCTTCTCTCCTGTGTTTCCTATAGGGCCAGAACAGTGAGCTTGCTCAGAACCAAAGAACTGTGCTTCCTACACACACGGGGCATATCTAGTTCAACTCTGCTTAGGAAACTGACCAGAACAGTAGCTTCTCTTCAGTCCAATACACTGTACTTGCTGGGAACAGACGCGAGTGCTATTTGCACTGTGTATGGCAATGGGAGCGCAATAGTGACTCTTCTTAGCAGAAAACAACTCTTGCTCGTAGGACCACAAACTGCATGGGATTCAACTCCGTTTAGGACTGGGAAACAAACACTAGCTCGCCTTGCAAGAAACACACTCTGCTTTTGAGAAAACAGCACTCTTCTACTCTCCTGTGTTTCCTATAGGGCCAGAACAGTGAGCTTGCTCAGAACAAAAGAACTGTGCTTCCTACACACACGGGGCATATCTAGTTCAACTCTGCTTAGGAAACTGACCAGAACAGTAGCTTCTCTTCAGTCCAATACACTGTACTTGCTGGGAACAGACGCGAGTGCTATTTGCACTGTGTATGGCAATGGGAGCGCAATAGTGACTCTTCTTAGCAGAAAACAACTCTTGCTCGTAGGACCACAAACTGCATGGGATTCAACTCCGTTTAGGACTGGGAAACAAACGCTAGCTCGCCTTGCAAGAAACACACTCTGCTTTTGAGAAAACAGCACTCTTCTACTCTCCTGTGTTTCCTATAGGGCCAGAACAGTGAGCTTGCTCAGAACAAAAGAACTGTGCTTCCTACACACACGGGGCATATCTAGTTCAACTCTGCTTAGGAAACTGACCAGAACAGTAGCTTCTCTTCAGTCCAATACACTGTACTTGCTGGGAACAGACGCGAGTGCTATTTGCACTGTGTATGGCAATGGGAGCGCCATAGTGACTCTTCTTAGCAGAAAACAACTCTTGCTCGTAGGACCACAAACTGCATGGGATTCAACTCCGTTTAGGACTGGGAAACAAACGCTAGCTCGCCTTGCAAGAAACACACTCTGCTTTTGAGAAAACAGCACTCTTCTACTCTCCTGTGTTTCCTATAGGGCCAGAACAGTGAGCTTGCTCAGAACAAAAGAACTGTGCTTCCTACACACACGGGGCATATCTAGTTCAACTCTGCTTAGGAAACTGACCAGAACAGTAGCTTCTCTTCAGTCCAATACACTGTACTTGCTGGGAACAGACGCGAGTGCTATTTGCACTGTGTATGGCAATGGGAGCGCAATAGTGACTCTTCTTAGCAGAAAACAACTCTTGCTCGTAGGACCACAAACTGCATGGGATTCAACTCCGTTTAGGACTGGGAAACAAACGCTAGCTCGCCTTGCAAGAAACACACTCTGCTTTTGAGAAAACAGCACTCTTCTACTCTCCTGTGTTTCCTATAGGGCCAGAACAGTGAGCTTGCTCAGAACAAAAGAACTGTGCTTCCTACACACACGGGGCATATCTAGTTCAACTCTGCTTAGGAAACTGACCAGAACAGTAGCTTCTCTTCAGTCCAATACACTGTACTTGCTGGGAACAGACGCGAGTGCTATTTGCACTGTGTATGGCAATGGGAGCGCAATAGTGACTCTTCTTAGCAGAAAACAACTCTTGCTCGTAGGACCAGAAACTGCATGGGATTCAACTCCGTTTAGGACTGGGAAACAAACGCTAGCTCGCCTTGCAAGAAACACACTCTGCTTTTGAGAAAACAGCACTCTTCTACTCTCCTGTGTTTCCTATAGGGCCAGAACAGTGAGCTTGCTCAGAACAAAAGAACTGTGCTTCCTACACACACGGGGCATATCTAGTTCAACTCTGCTTAGGAAACTGACCAGAACAGTAGCTTCTCTTCAGTCCAATACACTGTACTTGCTGGGAACAGACGCGAGTGCTATTTGCACTGTGTATGGCAATGGGAGCGCAATAGTGACTCTTCTTAGCAGAAAACAACTCTTGCTCGTAGGACCACAAACTGCATGGGATTCAACTCCGTTTAGGACTGGGAAACAAACGCTAGCTCGCCTTGCAAGAAACACACTCTGCTTTTGAGAAAACAGCACTCTTCTACTCTCCTGTGTTTCCTATAGGGCCAGAACAGTGAGCTTGCTCAGAACAAAAGAACTGTGCTTCCTACACACACGGGGCATATCTAGTTCAACTCTGCTTAGGAAACTGACCAGAACAGTAGCTTCTCTTCAGTCCAATACACTGTACTTGCTGGGAACAGACGCGAGTGCTATTTGCACTGTGTATGGCAATGGGAGCGCAATAGTGACTCTTCTTAGCAGAAAACAACTCTTGCTCGTAGGACCAGAAACTGCATGGGATTCAACTCCGTTTAGGACTGGGAAACAAACGCTAGCTCGCCTTGCAAGAAACACACTCTGCTTTTGAGAAAACAGCACTCTTCTACTCTCCTGTGTTTCCTATAGGGCCAGAACAGTGAGCTTGCTCAGAACAAAAGAACTGTGCTTCCTACACACACGGGGCATATCTAGTTCAACTCTGCTTAGGAAACTGACCAGAACAGTAGCTTCTCTTCAGTCCAATACACTGTACTTGCTGGGAACAGACGCGAGTGCTATTTGCACTGTGTATGGCAATGGGAGCGCAATAGTGACTCTTCTTAGCAGAAAACAACTCTTGCTCGTAGGACCAGAAACTGCATGGGATTCAACTCCGTTTAGGACTGGGAAACAAACGCTAGCTCGCCTTGCAAGAAACACACTCTGCTTTTGAGAAAACAGCACTCTTCTACTCTCCTGTGTTTCCTATAGGGCCAGAACAGTGAGCTTGCTCAGAACAAAAGAACTGTGCTTCCTACACACACGGGGCATATCTAGTTCAACTCTGCTTAGGAAACTGACCAGAACAGTAGCTTCTCTTCAGTCCAATACACTGTACTTGCTGGGAACAGACGCGAGTGCTATTTGCACTGTGTATGGCAATGGGAGCGCAATAGTGACTCTTCTTAGCAGAAAACAACTCTTGCTCGTAGGACCACAAACTGCATGGGATTCAACTCCGTTTAGGACTGGGAAACAAACGCTAGCTCGCCTTGCAAGAAACACACTCTGCTTTTGAGAAAACAGCACTCTTCTACTCTCCTGTGTTTCCTATAGGGCCAGAACAGTGAGCTTGCTCAGAACAAAAGAACTGTGCTTCCTACACACACGGGGCATATCTAGTTCAACTCTGCTTAGGAAACTGACCAGAACAGTAGCTTCTCTTCAGTCCAATACACTGTACTTGCTGGGAACAGACGCGAGTGCTATTTGCACTGTGTATGGCAATGGGAGCGCAATAGTGACTCTTCTTAGCAGAAAACAACTCTTGCTCGTAGGACCAGAAACTGCATGGGATTCAACTCCGTTTAGGACTGGGAAACAAACGCTAGCTCGCCTTGCAAGAAACACACTCTGCTTTTGAGAAAACAGCACTCTTCTACTCTCCTGTGTTTCCTATTGGGCCAGAACAGTGAGCTTGCTCAGAACAAAAGAACTGTGCTTCCTACACACACGGGGCATATCTAGTTCAACTCTGCTTAGGAAACTGACCAGAACAGTAGCTTCTCTTCAGTCCAATACACTGTACTTGCTGGGAACAGACGCGAGTGCTATTTGCACTGTGTATGGCAATGGGAGCGCAATAGTGACTCTTCTTAGCAGAAAACAACTCTTGCTCGTAGGACCACAAACTGCATGGGATTCAACTCCGTTTAGGACTGGGAAACAAACGCTAGCTCGCCTTGCAAGAAACACACTCTGCTTTTGAGAAAACAGCACTCTTCTACTCTCCTGTGTTTCCTATAGGGCCAGAACAGTGAGCTTGCTCAGAACAAAAGAACTGTGCTTCCTACACACACGGGGCATATCTAGTTCAACTCTGCTTAGGAAACTGACCAGAACAGTAGCTTCTCTTCAGTCCAATACACTGTACTTGCTGGGAACAGACGCGAGTGCTATTTGCACTGTGTATGGCAATGGGAGCGCAATAGTGACTCTTCTTAGCAGAAAACAACTCTTGCTCGTAGGACCACAAACTGCATGGGATTCAACTCCGTTTAGGACTGGGAAACAAACGCTAGCTCGCCTTGCAAGAAACACACTCTGCTTTTGAGAAAACAGCACTCTTCTACTCTCCTGTGTTTCCTATAGGGCCAGAACAGTGAGCTTGCTCAGAACAAAAGAACTGTGCTTCCTACACACACGGGGCATATCTAGTTCAACTCTGCTTAGGAAACTGACCAGAACAGTAGCTTCTCTTCAGTCCAATACACTGTACTTGCTGGGAACAGACGCGAGTGC